>NW_009600742.1:0-31932 GCF_000690535.1 Cariama cristata
CCTCAGCTTTAGGGCAGGAGGCGGTGCGCTGTTGTGCTGCACTGGTGGCCGGGGAACGGGCCGCTTCTCAGCCAGGGGCTGGGCTTGAGGAGCTGGGGGAGAGGTTAAAGAACAGCTGTGACTGAACATGCTGGCTATCCAACTTTTCTGTCTTGAGAGCCTAGTAGAGCAGAGATGTTGAGAATGATTTCTGTAGGTTCCTAAAGGACTCCTCCCTTTTGGTGGAAAGAGATCACCTAAATTTTAAATAGTATGCGCTTTATCTCCTTCGAGTTTTGTTTCAAAGTCCTTTCTCTTTGTATGAGTTTGTTGCTTAGGAGTAAATGCTGTTTCAACTTTCAGAGTCTATTGAGTGCTAGTCCTAGCATGGCTGCGATATCGCGTACAGATGATGTAGCATGCTGTCACTTTCACAGACATCCTCTTCCAGCACAGAAATATTTTGGTGAGCCACTGGGGAGCAACTAGAGTTGTCGTAGGTGATTGGTAGTTGATGACTGCTGTTGCAGTGAAGCAACTTATAAAAGCTAGCTATACTTACCATCTTTCAGTTTCTGTGGATTTAGCTGTTTTCAGAAGGGGAAGCACCTGAACATATGCTGAATTAAGAAGGGGTAATTTCAGAAGAAAAAGAGGAGGGATATTAAGAAATTTTTTGAGTCTATTGTGAGTTTGGTAAATTTAAAATTATTAATTATGTGCTATAGCAGATAGTTTTCAGCTGTGTTCTTTTAGCTGATACTAGGCCCTTTCTTTGTTGTATGGGTTTGTTTGTTTGTTTGTTTTTCCCCTGACTCCTTCACTGCTATATCTTGTTTGGTACCATCCCTCATTCACTGGAAGTGGCATTAAAAGCTTTGAGCCTTCATCTGAAGGAATTGGTGCCGTCTTCTAGTAGCAAGTTGTTTTGTTTTGCTCTAGGCAGATCTTAATCACACAATGTTTAAAAACAGTGGTTGTAGCTAGTCAGTGCTGACCAAAACACAAAGGCTTCTTGAACTGGTCATGCATTATATGTGAACCACAGTTAGCAATAATAAATGATATTTATGTAGACAAGACTGATGTTGACAACTCATGTTTTGAATTGGGAAGCTTGGAGTAAACCTCCTTCAGAACCTGAGTCAATAATTTTGTGTAACAAACTTGCAGTCTTGGTAGCGTAAAATACTGCTAAATATGATGCAACAGAGTTATTAAAAATGCGTTTGTAAACATGTCTGAAAGTTGTAGAAGTATTCGTAGTATTTATTAACTGCAACAGGTAAATAAGCACACGAACCTGATGGGAGTTCTAGTATTTCTGAAAGTCAGGGCCCTACAATTGTTCCTGTTCAGCGTTGAATGTAAGATTACTTTTATACCTATGATGCTTATTAAAGAATGATTGGTGTCCAGTGAAGGACGCAGTCCCATAGTAATGAGAGTAATGTTTAGACCACGTCATTCCCTGCCATAGCAGTTGTTATGGTGAGGTAGTGTTTGATTTCTGGAGAATTTGAATTAGCATTGCAGTCTGTAAGGGGAAAGTATGACATCAGTGTCATGCTAGTGACCATCTGTCTGTAAAACAAATCCATTTCATAATTTGGCACTCTTTGTTTTTCTCCTCTTGCAGTATGGAAGCGAAAATTTAGGAAGTGAATGTATGGGCAGAGTAGTGCAGGTGCTGGTATCCTAACGATCTTTCATACCATGGGAATGATGTATTGTGCCTGGCTGTTCATTTCTATAAACATTAAACCTAATAACAATTCAGGTAATCTTAGTGGAAAAGAAATAATGTGTACGTAATGCTTCAGCGTACTATTATAAAATGTGAAAATCTGCAAGGAAAATTGCATGTTCCTATTGGGAGGAAGAAACTTTCTGTTTACAATTACTTTACTTAGTTTGTAGCTGTGACCAAATGGCTTGCATTTTGTATTAGCTGTGAAATGAGAATAATGTTGTGCTGTCCTAGGAGTGAATGAAAACTTGCACTGAACTTGCAAATGAGTTTAAAATGTCTTAAAAATATTTAATTTGTGGAAAGATAACAGTTGGACTATCGTTTTCCTTAATATGCCTAAATGCTTAGTAATGCAACTGTAAGTGTAAACTTTTGTAAAGAAAACAAAATGTATCACCGCCATCATATCACTCTCTTCGTTTCTAGTTCACCAGTATTGCAGGTTTCTTACTTAATACATAAAATATTTTTCAATCAGCCTTGAAGGGAGATCTTACAAAACAGCTAATCAGTTGCCTGACTTTAACTTTGTTTTGTTATAATCAGAAGGTTTACTGAGAATTATAGTAAATTTTTGTGCAATTGAAGCTCATGAAAATGAAGGAAAGACTTTGAGCCCTTAAAAAAAAAAAAAAATCCCTAAATTATAGAAGCCAAAAATTTTAAGCCTCAGTTCCCTGATCTTAAATAAGTATATACGATGTAAGTGGTACACTTGTTGATACTTTGACTCTATCAAAGCTCCCATCTCTTCATCTGATTTACTGATCCATTGGATATTTATATGTGAAGCTAGAGTTCTTCACGGAGAAGTGCCAGCATTTTCATGAAAATGAATTGTAGGGTTAAGTGGTTTTGAGCAGGCTAAAAAACACCCCAAAATATAGTTACTCTGAGCAAAAACACAACACAAGGTTAGAAGTTCCAAAAATGTGTTTCCATTTTCCTTTGATGTTTCAAGAACACCTCTGTTACTGAAGTATTACTTGGCAGTTTCTTTGTATTTGTGACACTTCCTCTGTTAATATTTTAGAAGTTAACTGTTACAGTTGTGGGTGGGTTGTTTTTGGTTTTTTCTCTTTTAGTTGAGAAAGGAGAGACAGAAGTGTCTTGAAAGCAGTATCTTTCTGGTGACAAGTGTGGCTTTCTGTTCCTAGAAAGTATGCTCTGACTTTTTTTTTTAGAACAAGGTCCATCCATGTGACTTATCACAATACTATTCTATCATATTAATTTGATTTCGTATTTTCATGGCTCTTTATCTTTTTGTGGTATGTTCTTTGCCAACCCTGAAACCCAAATCACTATTTTTAGTGTCCTGTATTTGAAAACTGGAAACATTTGGTATGATGTGTTGCTGTTTCTGTCTATAAAGATCTGCTTGGTACTTCATTATTCAGAGCAGTCTAGTGAAAGTGTTGGAATTTGTGTGAATTATTTCGATTATTTATCAACTTGGTGATTACTGTTTCCAAGTGTGAATTGAAACTTCTGTATGCAAGTTACAGGTCTGCATATATTGTTTCTTGTAATCAAGATTGACCACATTTTATGTCTATTTTCTGTATGTAAGAGCTTCAGACTACTCATTCTGGACTTTTTCCTGGGAGATGTATTGTCTTAAAGACCATTATATTAAATAATTTATTTTCTGGTTTTGTTACAGTGGATATCAGACAGCAGCTATAATAAAGAAAAAGGTTGAAAGAATTTGACTATGAAACTTACTTTATTTGAATAAATATCATTGCACACATGCATTAATGTAACTAATTTTTTTAATACTTCATCTAGTAAGGCAGTAGAGCAAGGAAAATTACAATTCTTTCAATATTAAAAAGCGAAAGATTATAAGAAACAGATTAATTGTAGCTTTGCTTTGTTACAAGAAAAATAATACAAAGATATCTTCAGAAGATGGAAAGGTGTGAAGGTGAACTTGCAAAATTCAATCTGAAAGGATAAAAGCGTAAATAGAGCAGCCACTTTTTTTCTCCTTGGCGTCTGTAGTCTTGTCTTCATAAATACCCTGCTACCAGTTTGCAGGAAGAGATGTTTTGAACTCTTAATTGGCTTTCTGGACTGCTGCACAGGCTTTAATAGAACTGTACCTTTTAATGGTAACGTGTGCTTTGGTTCAGGAATACAGTTACGAGTTAACTCTTAACCATTTTCTACTCATACAAATCTGATTACCTGATAAATTTAGCTTGAGCATAGAATTCTGTCTTACATTAGAAAATGAAATGAAATGGATCAATTTGATGTTTCTTGAGTGGCATACTGAGAGTTATAGAGTGAGTGATGTTAATTTCTGCCTTTGAACTAGGTTTTGTTCAGTCTGTCCTTACAGTAGCCCTATTGTGGGATAAGTAGGTAGGACAAGTCTGACTGTTGAGCTTTTGTCAGCCAGCTCGGTGTGAGTGAACTAAATACTTCAGCCATCTTAGTGTTGTGGAAGTGCTTATTTAACATGGATCTAAAGCTTTGCTTCTTGATTTTTTTTTTTTGGTGTGTGTTTTTTTAATTTTAACATTATTTGAAATTAAATGTCTGGGTTTTATGTTTTACAGTTTGTGGAAATTGTTCCTTTTGAAAGAGGAATGATTTGGTGGTGATGGAGTGCTGCCACTGACAGATGGACTCACAGGAAAGAAGGTGAGAATGAGCAGCTAGGTGAAGCCACAGAGGCTCCCTGAAATATGCCAGCTCATGATCATCCTGTAAAATTATGAAGTGATATCAGCATACTCTTTATGTAACTTACACTAAAGGGAGGAAGAGGAGTAACTTTGCTTCAGTTTCAGTTATGTCTGGAACACTCAACTTGTCACAACAGCAACTTCTTTTTTAAGTTGAGTGTTGTAACTTGTGGATGGATAGCTATAGGCTAGAAACTTGAAAGTAACATTCTCTGGTGAACAGTAAATCATGTCTGTTACTTGCATCTGTGAATTTTGATTCTGAATTAGTAGCCCTGCAGTAGACTATTCTTTTGCCCCTTGTTTTTTCTACTAAGATACCTGACAGAAGTCAGATGTTTTTGGGATGGAAAATTAGTGCCTTATAATAAATCCTGGTATATGAATGTCCAAATTTGTCTTACACTGTTCTCTGAAGACTTATTAGATGGATAAAAGCCCAAATATCAGGCTTTGGACTGAATTTAATGCACAGTATGTTGATGAAAACTCTCTATATTATCATGTTATGTTCTTTGGTGTGCTTTTCCCATCCAAGTAAAATCCATATTTCGATTTTAGGTAAATGTCCTAGCTAGGATGTTGGATTTTTCTAACTTTTTTTTTCTGACCTATGTTACTCGATTAGTTCCTTTTTAGTTTACTTCTATTCTAAGCATAAGTCCTATGTAATTAAAGTGCAAGATGGACTCTACATTTTAATACTATGTATGTTGGTTGGATTAAATTACTTACCTGAATTTTACAGGCGTTCTTGACTGTCACTTTTTTTTTTCCTTTCGTGGAAAAAGAAGAGAGATTGGGGATGGGCACAGGAGCTACGATAGATAATTCCGTCTCTTAGTTATTCTCATCTTGAATGCTTCAGAGGCAGATTGTACAAAGGTATTATTCATCCTATGTACCACAGTTAGGAAAATTTTTAGTTTAAAAAATCGGTAGTCTGCATGAATAGGGCCTTACAGCTTTTGAATGTTCTACTTGCATAAGTTGTCTACAATGCAGCCTATCAGACTAGCTTTTTCTCGGTTTGCTTCAGTTTTGGAATACATTTAATTTTTTGTGCCCTTTCTCCTAAACAAAGATTGCCATTCCGTCGGAGCTTTTCTCACTACCTTATATATTTAACTTCACAAGTTCATGCAAAGCTGCAGAAACTGATTTATGTGGGGAGTAAATGACTTGACTGGCAAATTAGGAGCCAAACCTACTTTTTCCTGCAGGGTGGATAACAATCTATTCTCTATAAAGTTTTAAATAAATTTGAAGAAAACTCTTAATTTAACTTGAAATGCTGTCAGTCTGTATTGATGTTTAAAATTACTTTTTGTGCTTGTTTAAATCAAGTGATTCCACAAATCATTAAAACTGTGTGCTTGTTGTCAAAGTTCTGAGGAATTTCTGCTGAATGGGAAAAGTTGCTGACTGAGCATTCAAACCGAAGTGTGTTGAAGTGTTAAACCAGCTTTGGATAGTTCCAGTCACTCCTGCAAGCCCAGATACTTCCATTGTGTTTCAGGATCTTTTTTTTTTTTTCCTTCTTTCCTCCCTTGGTTCAATCAATTTGAATGACTGGCTCATTTGAATCTGAGAAACTCATTAAGAATGAAAAGAGGAAAAAACCCTGCAACCAAACCCTAGTTTTTATGTCTAAAAGTAGAAATGAAAGTATATAAAGGATGACCTCTTATAGGTGTAATGTTTTGAAGACACTGTGAATGGGAGCAATCAGTTCATGGTAAAATCTACACGCAATACATCCTTTGCTTAATTACTTACCTTTATAGCAAGTGTTATTTGAGACATTTGTGTGTATTTCCAGCATACTTGTTGTTCTATGTAACTGATAAAACATGATTATAAGGCTGTTTTTCCTGCATTTTGATTTCCAAAAGCTGAATAATACAATCCTGAATAAAACCTAATAAACCAGAAATCTTCTGACTTCTAACACAGGAAGACTTAACGTTGTGAATCTCTCTGTTCAGGCAGGACCAGAGTTGCTCACATGTGGGTAGAACTGATGCAACGATCTCCCTCAGCATCCAATGGCAGAATTCTGTATTAATTTGATCTACTGGATGTGAGCAACAAGTGCAATATAGAATATAAAGCCTGTATCAGTTGTGAATAATCTTTAAGTTTACTAGTGACAAGATCAGCTGCTTTTCAGGCAGTAAAGTAGAAATTAAAAAGAAAGCTCATGATTTCAAATAGATGATACTCGTTTTTTCATTTAGATAACATTTAAAATAAATTACCAAATTGTAAATGAAATATGTTGACTTCCTGAAAATAAAACTAATGCCTGAGCTACTAAGTGTTTCCTGCATATGTGAAAAGCAAACTATCTGTTACTGAAACACAGAAAACTTCAAGCTGATTCTGCATCTTTCTGTAGCTCAGAAGAGGCAGAAGGAGCCAAAGAGAGAGGCCTGGTCTATGTTTGGAAGGCTGGTTCCTGCTCTGTAACTCCAGAAAGGCTTCCAGGCCTCAGTGGAAAGACTGTATTACAGGCAGCCCTTGGAATACATCATGGGTTACTTCTAACAGAAGGTAATAAACTTCTTAATTGTAAAGATTTGAGGCAATAACAAACTTTAGTTATTGTCAAGTTTTCTTCTTTTAGATTTTTTTCATTCTATCGGTGTCTCATACACAACTTTTAAATGGTTAGGTTTTTAACTTTGCCAGTATTTCCTTCTCAGTTATAAGTTACTTAAAATGGTGTTGGAATAGAAATTATATGCATAGTGTCTTCTTTCATACTCTTTTTTTTTCTTCTAACAATGGCTCTGGATGTCCTCTTTAAAGATGGTAATGTAATCTGAGCCGTGTTAACTAAAAATGATACTTCTTCTGATGCCTTTCATTCAAAAAAGACTGTACAAGAGGTTCTCTTGATGTGCAAGAGCTTTGCTTTCTGTGTGCTTCTGGAAAAATGTAGATGCATCAGAATGACTCTTGGTTTGTGAGCAGTTTGGCACTGTGAATCAAAGTATTTCTAAAAGCCGGTCTCTTTTAGTGTTGGCATGGCTTGGTCCTTACTTGTACTGTTCAATGGGCATACAGTTGTAAAGACTAAACTGGAAGTTGCTGCTTTGATTTTACTCTGATGTTTTTGAAAGAAAGATTCCAGGTTATTGGAGAGCCTGCTATACGCACCTCTCCTCTACTGGAGTTGTTATGGAGCTCCAGTGTTGGGTTTTTTTTCTTTTTTTTAAACAGGTTTCTTTCATAAATAAATAGACTTTTTGCATGTATGTTCTCACCTCATGAAGGATGTTGTTTGTGGATATGCTTTACCATTTTTCTATCACTGTGGAAACAACTGTTCATTTTAAAAATAGATTTCTGCTTTTCTTTAGAATTAGCAAAGTAACTTGAACTGGCATTGCTGCAATCTTTTCAGGTAAAGCTAATGAAATTTTGGAGAGGCTGCAGTCTAACATCAAACCAGTGGCAAGACACATTTAGCCCCCTCCCTGCCACTTTCCACCTGATAGGGCAATCCTATTTTACTGTAGGGTGGCTAACAGCACAGTTTGGTGATGCTAGATCTCCGTATGGAAAGACGAGGTCTGTACTTTGTCATGCTCTTCAAGCATGGTAGTATGTCCTTAATATGTTTTATGTTCTTACAACAGAAAGGACCAATAAATACACTTAACTTGGGTACAGTAGAAATTTTAGCAGAAAAGCATTACTTAGTTCAGCATGCATGCATGGGGTAACGTTAACATCGTATAGAACTTAACAGCAGCAATAGCAGAGAGCAACCAGCAGTCTTCATATATCAATAGCCATAGTTTTACTAAGCCTGGAGTAAGCTAAAAATTGGTATCTGTTTATCTGAATCTCTCTTCAAATTTTTGTGTAGGTTTAATTTCATTAGACTCATGCTAGGTTTTTTCTCTCCTACCAGGTGGAGAGGTCTACAGTTTCGGAAAACTGCCCTGGCGGTCAGGACAGGAGGAGTCATATGCTAATAGCCCTATCTTAGAAAATACTTTGCTTGGGCATCATGTTATTACAGTGGCAGCTGGCAGCTTCCATAATGGAGCCGTGACAGAAAGTGGTGTGGTGTACATGTGGGGAAACAATTCTGCTGGCCAGTGTGCAGTTGCTAATCAGCCATGTGTGCCAGAGCCACAACCCATCAGTATTTCTGATTCTGAAACCAGTCCTCTGTTATCAGTAAGGATTTTACAGCTAGCATGTGGAGAGGAACACACGTTGGCACTATCACTAAGCAGAGAGATATGGGCTTGGGGGAGTGGCTGCCAGCTCGGTCTCATAACAACGACTTTCCCAGTGACAAAGCCACAGAAGGTGGAACACCTGGCAGGACGTGTTGTGCTGCAGATTGCTTGTGGAGCGTACCACAGCCTGGCTCTGGTACAATGTCTCCCTGTGCAGGAAATGAAGCCTATCCCAGAGAGATGCAACCATTGCAGTCAACTCCTCATTACCATGACAGACAAGGAAGATCATGTAATCATTTCAGATAGTCACTGTTGCCCACTGGGTGTAGCACTGTCTGATAACCAGCCAGAAAACCATGTCTTCTGTCCCTCATTGGAGACCCTAGAAGGAAAAAGTGTAACAGGTAGCCAAAGTGAAGACTGTCAGAAACCACTTGTGGAAGAACATACGCTTATTGCTTTAGAATCTGATGGGGCAAGTGTGCTTTCCAGCAACGATGGACAGGAAGACAGTGGAATTTCTAGTCCTGGAAATAGTCTGTTCCCAGACAAAAAAGAAGTGAAAGAGTACTTCATCAGTTTATCAGATCACTCGTTAAATGCAAGCTTGGAGAAAAACTTGTGCACAGAACCAGAGCAGGTTGGTACTTGGTAACTAGCTCTTAATTTGCTACAACTCCTCTTGTGTATGTGACAATCTTACTCTTTTCACAAATGAAAAATTCTGTTAGTTTAACGTAGATGTGGTGTTCTTATAGTTTCAAAGTGTTTCTTCTTTGTGATGCTTCTCAGCTTTTAAGTGGATGATTTTTTTTTTGTCCTCCATCCTTGTTCACTTGTAAGCCTTTAGTGTGGGTAGACTTGACAGTGTTAGAGTCTTTCCCCTTCATGGTCCACCACACAAGAACTGTGTGAGCCAATTACCCATTCTCTAGCTGTTTCATGATGCATGGGTTTCCCATTTGTGTGGGGCAGTAAGCTGGTATTTGTCCAATTTACCTTTAAGGTAAAACTTTCTGTACGTGGAACGAATCCCTCACAAATCTGTCTTAATTTCTCAGTCAGTTAAAAGTTCTAGATAGCAAGTAAAGATTGTAAAAGTAATGTTAGTGTTGACCAAAAGGCTTCTAATGTTAATCACATAAGGGTGGCGTAAACTTATAAACAGGGATGGGAAATATGCAAGTACTACTCTCTGCGATGTGGAAAATGTTTCAACAACACTATTTTGATCCTACAGCAGAACAGTAAAGTAATGATTTCTTAATAAGCATCAGAAAATGCTTGATATGAAGGTTCAAGATCTGTTGCCAGCTCCCTGCCGAAATACTACGTTTTCTGGGTTTTTTTGAAAAAAGTCTTACTTGGGGTGGGGAGAAGAAGATACAATCCAAAAGCTCTTAGACAGAAAACTAATCAAAAATCTTGCAGTGCAGCCTGGCAGTCCCTACATAAATACTGTCCTGCTGGGTGGTTTGTAGTAAAGGTAACGTCTGTAAGGAAAACTGCCACTCTGTGATCCAATATGCAGAATTCATAGCAGAATTCTGAAAATTTCTTTTGTCATTTCAAGTGTTGTGTAGACATCAATTTCTTAAATGTTTTCTTAATAGTTACAGTAAGAAATTGGTCACAATGGTTCTGAGATGAATTTCACAGTGTCTAATAAATAGTTGATTTTTGTTATCGTCTCTGCAAACAAAAATTATGTTCAAAACAAACTGTCCAGTAACTTGGTGATTCAGCAAGTTATATTTTCCTATTCTGAGGGAGACTTATTTCAGGGAAATAAGCATTGTGTGAACACAATTGTCCTTCCTTTTGCTTTTTGCAAAACAAGTGCATTCTAGGAGTTGTGGGCCCCTCGGAATCGTGCGAGAACTGCCATTAGGAAATGACTGAAACACGTAGTTTCATGCTCCCTTTCTCAAATCCTTGTTCCTAGAATATTTCCAGAGTACTGTTTCCTTCACACAGTTCCAGGAATAAACAAGGCTGGAATTGATTCACTGAGTCTTAACACGATTGAGCATACATGTGAAGAGCAGAGAAGAGAACTAATGTAATGTTTCAGCATTAGTAAAGTCCTCTGTTCCTCTTTGCTTTCCTACACAAATCAAGTTTGCTTTTCTGTATTGCTAGGCATGCCTTTTATAAATAGGAATGAAGTACAAGTAAATAGGACCAATCCCAATCCTTTAGCCTAACTTTTCACGAAAAAGAGCAGTTAAAGATTGTTTTCCTTCTGGCAGAATAAAATGAGTTATAATATTTATAATAGTAGTATTTCCAGCCATGTATTAGGTGGGAAAAATGGAACTTTGATGTCTTTGTTTTAGCATTCAAACTACTTGACAAATATCATCTTGTGCATTATTTCTTACTCGCTGGGTAAATTGATTGCTATTATAGGTAATCATGTGTTGGTACTAATAATTGCCTTCAGTTGGTTTGTCCCTGGTGTGACTTGATGATTATTAATGAAGCTTTATATGGATACAACAGTAGTGTAAGGGGACGCACAGCCCAGACTGGTCTTAAGGTAGACCTTGCAAAATGAATCTATGAATCATTGTTTTCCTTTTAACATACCGAAGAGAGAACTCCTCTCTCTGTAAATACAGCATGCTCACTGATGCACTTCAGTTCAGTTGATGGCAAAGAAGTTGGTAATAAGCCTAAAATTAAAAACCTTTTTATATTTGTTTGCAAAGAATTTTTTTGTATTTTTTTTAAAAAAAAACAACCAAAACAGACTCTCAGTCTCATGGATGAGCTACAAGACAAGTGCAACAGTCAAGCCCGGTCATGTAGAAGTGGTGCTTCGTCCTACCTTAAAAAATATTATTTTAAGGAGTAGCTGTATACGTAAAAGCTTCCTCATAATGTCATAGTTTGAATAGTGAATGTGTATGTCATCATCCAACTTTTATGTGCTGTCTGGTATGATAGTCTTCATTTTTTCTTTGGTTTTAGCCTTCTCAAGAACAACAACTTGGTGCTTGTATCCCTGGCCCTCCAGGTGCCAGTACATCTGCATTGAACAGCTTGGTGGCCTCTTGTGCTTCAGCAGTTGGTGTGAGAGTAGCTGCTACATATGAAGCTGGAGCATTGTCTCTGAAGAAAGTAATGAACTTCTATGGCACAGCTTCAAGTGAACCAGGATCTCAGTCTGGTGGTGGTTCCCCAGGGCCTGAAGCTCTGAAAGACAGTCGAGAAGAGCAGGTCAGACTAGAATCCATGCAGGGGAAGAAGAGTTCCAGTTTAGTAGATATCAGAGAGGAGGAATCTGAAGGAGGGAGTCGAAGACTTTCCCTGCCTGGCTTGTTGTCACAAGGTAAAAAAGCATGTGGGGAAAACCAACTGGAAAAGTTACCATAATATGGAGGTTTATAACTGAAAATAAAATTTATTTATTGAACACAAATCTAATCATCTACCGAAGGTGTTCATGCATTATAAACTGTATCTTAGGACTTGAAAGCAGTGCAGAGAGTGAAGACTAGCATATACTGCATGCTAAGAAAACCAAACATGTAGTGGGTTTAGGTGTGTTCTTTATTGGTAAAGTAAGGTAAAGCAGCCACATTGTAGTAGTCTGGGCAGCTTACTGAAAACGACAGCAAACTATCCTTCATGTATCTTTCATCTTTGCATAGCACATAAAAGTCTGTGTGGTCTGTAATCCCTACTGCACTGAGCTGGTTTTGAGCCAGGGACCTAGAAATATTCCAGTTCCTGCTGCCAAACTTCAAAGTTAATGACCTTCTTCCCTCATAGATTTTAGTGTTGTTAATTGCTCTGAATAGGTACATGGTTTAGTTTTATATTGATCTTGGATCTGAGGGGAGACTTTAGGAAGTACTGAAATCTTTTGTTCATTACAAGGATACATTTTCTTTCAAAACATATTTTTTTTAATGTATAGTTTGTTTTGGTTCATTTGCTTTAGTATAACTGCATAGTTCTCATATGCCTGTTATCCTTTAATAGCTGGTAAAAATTATCTGGGATCTCTCTACTTTTAGCATATATATTACTTCTGTGTATCAGTAACCTATCTTCCTACATGTCAGCCTTTGCCCCCGATCTTCATTAAGACCTCTTTAAAAAGTATTGATCAGTTATCTCAAATACTGTTACCGTGTAACAGAGTCTGAGTGATATATTTAGCTAAAATGATGAGCAATTTTTCTATACCTTGGCCTGTTTTCAGTTTCTCCTAGGCTCTTACGGAAGGTAGGGCGGGCAAAAATGCGGACTGTAGCTCTGACTCCAACCTACAGTGGTGAGGCTGATGCTCTTTTACCCTCGCTAAGAACAGAGGTGTGGAGCTGGGGAAAGGGGAAGGAAGGACAGCTAGGGCATGGCGATGTTCTGCCAAGGTGAGGTTTCTTTGATAATTTTTTTCTTATTCAGTCACTAGGAAATTTTGAGTATTCAGCTTTCTCAGATTCTCAAACTCGGTCAACTGCCTTGCATTGTGTTCTTGTTCTTTTAAGTCTTGTGACCTAAGTTCCTCCAAGTAACATGTTTTATGCTGTATTGTTACTGAATATCAATCCGTTATGACTTCTCCCCTTGTAATCACTAGGAGTTTTGGTCATGTTTTGACTTTGTCCAAATTGGGGAGAGGTTTATCATCAACTTTTGCTCTTCATGACCTTTTTGACTAAGCTGGTTTATTGCCAAAACACTCCATGTATGTTTGTTTTCTCTAATTTTTTGGGGGGAGGGAAATAAAACTTTGTATTCTTAACACAAATATAAATTCCCTCTAATAATCTTTTTCTTATTCCCCCTCCTTCCTTCCCCCCCACCCCTTATGGGTTCTGGGGATTGACAGGCTTCAGCCACTATGTGTGAAAAGCCTAGATGGTAAAGAAGTGATTCACCTCTCTGCTGGTGGCCATCATTCCTTAGCACTCACTGCCAAATCCCAGGTACAAGTGATTGTTATAATTTATTGCTTATCTATGACATAATTGTCATGTTTGGTGTTCTGTAGGTTTTTGTTTCTTTTGCTTCTAAACTTTTGTTCCCGTTTGTGGGAGGCAACTTGGAAGCAGTGTGGAATTTTAATTCTATTTCTGCCAAAGTTCTGCATGTACCATCAACATTATGTTTAAAGATTGCCATGACTTGATTTGGTGCATTCCATTTCTGAAAGTGAGAAGATAAATTAAGAATATAGGAAGACAGTGGAAATCAGGGAAGTACTTCTTGGTACATGAATCTTATATCCTTGACTTGTGTGTGTTTGCACACTTGATGTGTTACACGGCTACAATTCAGTATGTGTCCATGTATTTAAACTTGCATTCTGATCTTTATCTATGTTTCTTACAGGTGTATTCCTGGGGCAGCAATGTCTCTGGCCAGCTTGGTCACTTGAACTCCCCAACAACAGTCCCTCGTCTTGCAAAGGTACTTCCTGTTTTCTGTATTTTTTTTTTTTTTTGGTTTAGGGTCTCTTCTTATACAAGTGAGCACAAAGTAATTTCTAAAAACTGACCATGTTTATGGATCTCTGTGCCATATAGTAATAGAGCCCTTGATTTCTTTGGCTTATACTGTGAATATGATCCTTAGATGAGCTTGTGAAAATCTACCCGAGTAAATCTTTACACAGACTTCCACTGGTTTTTGACCACATTGAAGTTCCAAAACAGAGAAATGTGGTTGGTTGTATCTTATCGAATTTCACTTCTACCTTATATTTGGTTTCTCTGATAGTGATGTTGCAGCGGTGAAACTTTAAAATACTTTGGAACACTGTTTTTATTCTAAACAATTGTTTCTAGCATTTTTAGCTTTGCTAGACTGTGACCATATCTGTTGTTCCTTTCTGTATTTCCAGAGTTGTTTTGGCGATGGGTTTTCTGTTTGTTTTGAATTTCATCACATTGAGTGAATAGCCAACTAATGATCTTTTCGGTTAGACCAGACCCTTTGCTATGTTTTCTGGTGCTTGTCTTGGTGGAAAACTAGCTGCAGAGTTTTCCTGCTTAGGCCTTATGCAAATTAATGTACAGCATGTTAACTGTCTCCAAAACTTACAGATTAACCAGGTGAACATAGAGGAGAGAGTAGTGTCCCAACTTTAATCAAGTTCACCTGATGCCCATTTAAAAATAAAACTGATTTATAATTTGAAGGCAAAAAATCAGCCATGAGAAAGAATACTGGGAAAAAAGATAGTTTTCAGTATACATGCAAGAAATGTATTTGTTATGAGGCACTGAAATGGAAAAATTACCAGTTATTGCAGTACGTTTTCTTGGCAGGTGTATTATGTGCATGTGTGGCTGGAAGAGTTAAGTACTTTCCTTCCGGCTTCAGGTAATGATTTCTAATGTCTTTTCCTTCCTCATGAATTTCAGGTGTGTGGTGATGGTGTCTGGAGTACAGCAGCGGGACTAGATTATTCCCTCTTCTTAGCAGATGAGGAAGACTTCCAACCTGGGTTATATTACTGCGGCCAGGAGACCACAACAGAAAATAATTTGTATGAAAACAGCTGTACTAAGAGTCCAGTTTTGTTACTGTCCTGTAGTAAGGTGAGTGGTATTTCCTTTAAGTCAGTGCAAATCATACTGATGCTTTTTGGAAATAGCACAATGCTGGTGGTTCAACTAGCTTTAAAGGGTGTCAAGTAACTTGTTCCTAGTAGTCAAATCAGGAGCATGGCTTATGGAGAGCAGAGAGGAGGCCTAATTAGTATTGCTCTCTTCCCTACCTGCTTCTTGGTCTTTCCTTCTGTTTCAGGGACAAGGGGGTGTTTCTAGTGTGTCTAACCTATTTCCTCCTGTGTGTGCATGCTGCAGAAGCGCACCCTTATATTGTGCTCTGCTTTCACCAGTTCTCCTGTGTTTATTCCTCACTGCTATTGCTCTTGATTTTCCTGTTGTTTCTCAACTGATTGAGGGCACTGCCTACTCTATCCCATTCTGCTTCCTGTGCATCTTGTTTGTGAGAGGGCAGAAGGTTCCCCCCGAGTTCTGCACCATCTCCTTCCCTCCCCCTCCCTTTCTCATGGGTGTAAAGGGGGAACTGAGCAAAGACGCCAAAATGTGCATTTGCATGTTCATGGGAGAGAGGAGGTACCTCTATGCAATTTTCTTCATCAAGGTGAACCTCATACCTGCCTTGAAGTTGGCATGAGGTAGGGGAGTGTGTATTCTGACTGCATGTACTCTGACTTCATGTCCTCTTCCAAGTTGTTTGCATGATTTCAGACCAACCTGAGTTTAAGGTAACAAAAAGGAGACGGTGAGGGTAGAAAGCATAACAGATTGAACAGAATAGCAGTTAGAGATGAGTTTTGAGGAGAGACAGGCATTTAGACACAGGGTCCGTGCATGTGTGTGCATGCCTGTGCACACACTTGTATTCTTTCTGTGAGATTGTTGCTAGCCATTCCCTTCTCTTCTCTTGTAGGGTGACTTGTAGGCTCTTGCATATCAGAATTGGCCTGTGGGTTGCTTGTTGAACACCTCTGACTCAATGTTTCTAAGGAATCCTCTCTTTAACAACAAAGGAAATAAAAGTAGAGCTCAAACACTGAGTTACTGTATGGTATTCATGTGAGCAAGAATTAGTGAGGAGCCACAATGCATCAGTGGCACTTGTGCTGACCTTAGAAAAGAATTTGGCTTCCAACTACTGTGGAAAGCAAATACCTTCTATTACTATTTGTGGTGTTAGTGTAGTTGTTAGTGTTAGTCCAGTTTATTGATAATGTAATATTACTCTTAGGAATAAATTGACATCTTTCAGAAAGGACTATAGTTCAGAGCACAGTCATAATATTGAAGCCTTGTTATTCTCACTTCCTAATTAATGGGAGAAATAGCTGATTTAATGATACTATTTAATATCAACATTGTTGATATAAGCAGGAAGCATATTGCAGTTCTAAAAGTGACTGAACTTAAGGTCACTATCTTTTAAACAGGGAATGGTTGTATGAGTCCCCTTAAAAGATGGTCTATTTATTGTCTTTTAGGCTCTGTCAGTACCAGGAAAATGAACAGCATTGACTATAAATGTTTCTTACGCCTTTGTCATTCTTGTATTAAACCAGTATTGAATGGATTGTTTGTCACTATAGGTAATTAATACTCATTATCACTTAATGCTCCTAAAGATATGCTTTATTCTGCATTGCCTTATTTTTAAATTGGAGTGGAAAAAGAAAAATATTAAAGCTGCTGTTTTTTCTTTCCTCTTTTTCATCTTTCAGCTAGGGTACATAAGCAATGTGATAGCTGGTGGTGAGAACTGTTTGGTCTTAGTAGACAAAAACGTAATGGGATATATTGCCAGTCTGCATGAATTGGCTTCTACCGAGAGAAGATTTTATTTCAAACTGAGTGAGATCAAATCTCAAGTTCTTAGACCTCTTTTAGGTTTAGGTAAGAACTACTTTCAATATTTTCTTTGACGTTATTTCCCCTGTGTTCCACAACAAAGTTCTTTATGCAAAATTTAAAAGTAATTATATAATTTTAAGATAAAACTAAGGTCTTACTCTTCTTCCATGTTTGGATGAAGTGGTGAAATAAAGCTGCGTTTTGACATCTGCATTACGTTATTAGTACTTGCTCTTTCCCGGCTGTTTGACCTGAAATAACTTAATTATTTGAGCTGTATTTAGTCTTAAAATTGTTGAATTCCTCATTCTGGATAATGTAGCCATGAGGTGAAATAGTGGATAAAACATCTAAACAGCACCTTGTGGTAATTCTCTTTATTAATGGGTGCTGCCCTTTCATAAGGTAAGCTAAATTGCTTTCTGGTCTGTTACAGATAATTTGGGCAATGCAAATACAATCCAGTTGTTGCAGGAAATGGCAAGCAGGTTCAGCAAGCTATGCTATCTCATTGGTCAACATGGAGCTTCTTTAAGTAGCTTTCTTCATGGAGTAAAAGAAGCCAGGAGCTTGGCCATCCTGAAGCATTCCAGTCTCTTTTTGGATAGTTACACTGAGCAAGTATCCAATTCCCTCTCATCTTGAGTCTCTGCAGGCTTCATCTACTGATCAGGACGAGCCCTGAGTTAGGGGAAAATAGATCATAAGGAAAGCTACATAAGTGTAGCTTCGTAAGTGTGGCGCTTCGAAACATGGTTTAGCGGGCGTGGTGGCATTGGTTATACGGTTGGACTTGATGATCTTTGAGATCTCTTCCAACCATAATGATTCTATGATTCTAAGTAACTGTTGTGCAAATTGTATTCTTGCAATTGAAAATGTATGGAGAGTTTTACACAAACTAATCAATTTTGTAGCGAGCTATATATTTCAAAGTCTTCATCACTGGAGCATACCAGGCAGCTCCAGCTTCCCTAATGTAAAACTTTACATGTTCTTTGGTTGCTGCGTATGTACCTGTAAAAGGTGAGATGTTCGTTACTGAATAGTAAGGATCTTGTAATATAATGTAATAGAGTTATGGCTAGGCTACTAAGTAAAGCTACCTTTGGGGGTTTATTGTGGTTACAAAATGCCTGTTCAATAGTTACTAACTAAAAATTGTCTCCCAGAAGAATGATTCTCATGTCCTGATAGCTGCTAAATAGCTAGCATTTCACCTTTCACTCAAAAGATAGAGCTGCTTTAGTGCTCAGAATTAAGTTTGAATTACCCTGGTTGTTATTTTTATGAGCTTAATGCTTTTGAGAGAGGAAGTCTACGCAGTCAAGCTGTTTGCTGTCTGTCTCCTCAATAACTTTTGTAGTTGCTGGATAACTTCATCCAAATGTTGCAGAAGTTTCATCATACTTAATACTTACAGGCTTTTGTGAAAAATATTGGCTTGACAGAGCAGAGAGTCTAAAAATGCCCTCTCTGTAGTCTTGGTTACCAGCCATGTGAAAATCTAAGGCAACAAAATTTCAAGATCATCAGCTTCAGTTGTTATGCAGTAGAATTTTGAATGTGCACGTAGTTGCACTTTTTTCCAACACAAGCACAACAGTTACCACTTACACTGAGTCAGTGATAAACTTATGCCATGTCACTCTAAAAGAAGCTTTCTTCTCTGTTTATTGAATGGGTTGTTCATAATTGCAAATATGTGTTTTCTCCATTTCTTACTTAGACTTTGACTTCAGTTTTTCTTGTAACCTGGATTTCCAGAATCGGTTCTCACTACTCAGATTGGAAGGGTTTCTTAATTTCTTCTTCCTCCCTGTCAAAGACTGAAATACCTAATTTCTGTTCTGGTTGTCATTGCCTGTCTTCTGCTCTCCCCCTTTGCTTTCTAATGCTTTACACATTTTTCTGTGTAAGGCATCAGAACCTTTGCATGCTCCTCAGCATAGTGCCTTGAGCATCTTCCAAGGATCTGTCAGGCAACATAAATATTATCTGTTAGTTGGGCTAAGCTGAGACCTCTTCCCTTGGAGAAAGGTGGTTTTTTTAAAATGGTTTTCTTTTTTGGTAGGGGAGAAGTGAAAGGTAGAATGTTCACTAGCAGGAAAAGAAAAATTCCCATCTTGAAATTTCCGTTTTGAATATAATTAGAAGCTAGCAGTATTAAACTGTTGAAACAGATGGCCTATTCTGTACATGCTCAAATTTGGGGGAAACAAGAAAAAAAATAGCAAAGTTGCATTTGCAAAGTAAGCTCTCTGCATTGTGCTAATGGCAGCAGAAATGTGGAATAGTAAGGCATGTTCTATCCTCTATGTGGAAAGTGAATACTAAGTGTTCTGGTAACATTGAGTGTTTCGCTGTTTAGTATTTTCTCAAGTATTTAGATTACTTGTATAGCAAAAGGTATCTCATTGGTAAACTGTTGGAAGTTACAACAGTTATTCTTTCCAGGGAAGTTCTTGTTTTGTAACCGAAGCTCTTTTTGTTCCCTATTTTAGGTATTGTACTTCAGTAACAAACTTCCTCGTAATGGGAGGATTTATGCTCCTTGCAAAGCCAGCACTGTAAGTAAACCTTTTCCATTTTCCAGTGGTTTTGATCAACTAGCAAAGAACTGCACTTTAAAGAACTGCATGTGGATGTGTGTAGTAGTGAGCATGCAGAGACTTGATCTCAGCTTACTTGAGTACATCAATACTTTTTCAATCGGATGAAGAAAAAAACTTCTCAACTGTGATAAAAATTTAGGTTAAAATGCTGCTGAATGAGTTCAGTTACTTTATCTTGATGGTGGAGAAAAGAGGAAAAAAGTGTAAATTCCTTGAAAGAAAAATAAATAGATTTCAGATAAGGATTTTTTGGAAAGTTTAGTCTTGAGGTTAAATTTTCATCATCTGTTTAGTATTTGTTAGTATTTTATTCTTTCAAATGTTGCTGTCAAGAAAATACAGAGCAGCAAACTTTTTAAGAATTAGTAAGAGTAGATAATGTGAATCCACTTTTGTTTGAATTCTTTAACTTTATGGAAGTGGTTTAAGACTATGCAAAAATAACATTTCTGCACGTGTATATTCTCTGCCTCTCAAGATTGCTTTACTCTATTTCATGCACAGATGCTCTCAAATGTGAGGAAGGAATTGTACCTTGAGGCCTCAGACTGTATATTTGAAGTTTATAGGTCATAAAGTAAAGCTTTTTTCTCAGGTCAATAGTATTTTTGTCTAGGAAATAAAGTAATGACACTGTGCATCTCTCTCACTGTAGTGCTGTGAAGAAGTTGTTACAATGAGGGTATTTTTTAACTCATCTGAGGAACTGCCAGCTTTCCTTCCTTCCTAAATTCTGTAATCTGGGAATAATTCTGTTACAGCTCTTAATGGAGCACTTTGAATGTAGTGTAAATTATGGTATTGGAAGTTCTTTGAAACACCACGGTACCTAATGCAAAGAATCTTTTGCACCTGAGGATCAGTGCCAAAGACTAAATACAAAATCCCACTGCAGAGAGACACTCGGAATCTTTCTGCATTGGTCAAGATTTTTAGGGTGACTTACAGGAAATCTTAATTCAAATGTAAGCTTATTTGTAATTAGTACTGAAAAGTTCTGGATGCTGAAATTACTTGTACTGATTTCATCACATCAGTTCTCACTGTCAGGTGTCATAGCTGCTCCTGCTGCAACCAGAGCCACATTAGGTGACTAACACTTTCTCAGGTTCTGAAACTTCAAGGAGGAGATCTCTTAGAAGTTTTGTCCTGTTACTTGCAAAGGGAAGTCAAGAATATCTTTGTTGATAACCATGAATAGCCCCTCCGCCCCCTCCCTGAGGGATACTGTCTTAAGCCAATGGTTAATGATGTTAGCCTGTCTTTTATGGATATTCTACAACACGAATGCATTAGAAGTAGTCTCAACTTTAAACAAGTGCTAGCTTCAATGGAGGTCTCCATTGTAGGCAGGTTTTTGAGCATGTCCTGTGAAAGAGTAGATGAGCTATACCCAGTGTTATGAATCTGTTACTATTTGACACTTTTCTACAGAGACCTCCATGTGAGGATCTTGAAGCTCTTTAAAAATGCAAGCCATTCAGATGGTTAAATTTAAATTTAAGAAATATGGTCTTCTCTCTAAAGAAGACTTTATTCCTAAGGCTTGTTGAGCAAGAGAGTTCTTAAATATCATTAGCAGACCTAGACAAGGTACATTATTTTAAGGTGTGAAATGGCATCTTACTAATCATGTAGAATTCTTAGGAACCCTGCTATGCAATTCTCTGATCTGTTTCCACTCTCCCTGGGGCCTGCTTTCTCAGCCTCACCTGATTCTTGCAGCTTGTGGTTTAAATGCTTCCCAGCTGGATGTGTTTTAATGCAGATATGTCACATGTGCCAGCACATGTGTGCACACAGATATGGTGAAGGAGAGGGAAAAGTAGGTATGTTTTCCTTTTAATGAAGAAATCCTGGTTTTGTGTGCTAATGTGTTGTCTTCAGAATCATTACCCTCTTCTTCTCTGAACTAGATTAGTTCTCCCTCTTGGAAATCAGACTGAGGATTGAACAGATTTCCTGCCTTTCTTTTGAGGTAGGATGTAATTTTTCTAGTTAGGGGAAAAACTGGTCAGTTGTCTTGAACAGCAGGGGTGGGGAAGATATTATTTGAACATATTTAGGGAAGTGCAGTGGAGCAAAGTTCAGATTCTTTCAGGCCTTCTTGTATGAATCAAGTGTTGGAAACTTAGTACTCTAAGAGTAATGGGGAAGTCATTCCACCTGTTAGCTCTTCTACTAATGAAGTGTTAAAGGGGAAAAAGGCAATTAGTTACTCTCCAAGTGGGGCAACTTAGACAACTCTCTTCAACCAGTTTAATGACTGTGTGAGAACAGAAGTGAAAAAAGTCCTGTGTTGCAGTTGTTAGAGAGCTACATGTCTCTATTGCTGTACTTCCTTCAAACAAAATTGGGAATAGGTTAATAAGCAGCATACATTTGCCTTTAGCATTTTTACTGGTTTATGATAATCCAAGAAGGGGTATTCTGAGCTTATTTATATAAAACATCACTGATGTCTTGCTGTCTTTTTTCTTCTCCCTCTGTTCCCGAATGGTCCTGTCATTTAGAGACTTCCTGAGTAAAAACCAGGAGCTGTTACAGAAGCTGTCTGAGAAGAATGAGGAAAACCTCCAGCTAGTGGAAGTTCTGAATGCTCTGTTTTTCATGCCATTTGGACGACTTCATAATTATGCTAGAACTTTGCTAAAGCTTGCCACATGTTTTGAAGTGGTAAGCTGGCTTTGTTATCTGTATCTGAATAAATATACACATGAAGCTTATGGCTCAGAAGTAACGATGTGAAGCAAATGCCAGGTGATTAGAAATAGCTTAGTCCTTGGAGAAGCTACATCAGACTTTTATTTGCTGCAGGGAAGGTCATGCATGTTTATTTGTGCAGTCTTGCACCACACCTGCACAGATCACATGACAGGTAGAAACTTATTACCCTGCCAGAACTTGTTTGTGTGCGTGAGTGCTTAATTGCAAATATATTATTTTGTTGTTTGCCTGTTGCTTTTCAGTTCCATCTGGCATCGTTACTGTAGCTATCCTTGGCTGTAATACTCTTCTAAAAATACTACATATATATTAAGTAGACATTTACCACCCATTTAGATGTATATAATTGCATTCTTTTGAAATAAAAGATAACTGAACAGGAGCAATAACTACTTGTACGTTTATCTCAGTATAGTAATTTAAAGTATTAATACTGCAATTATTAGCACTGCTTCTGCTACAGAAGCTGCAAGAAGGTATATCATGTAATTGTGTTTTAATCATTCTCCTCTTAACATTCGTGGAACTTTTGTGATTTTTAAAAACTCCCAGCACACCAACAGAACATGTGACCAAGAAAATAGCTTAGTCTCCACTGTTACTTTATTAACCAGACCAACTGTTGTGCATTTGGTGCTGGTTTAATAAAATGAGCAGTTGCATTGTGGCTTGGTTAGTATTGTTGGTACAGGTGTTCAGAAACACTCTCAGGTCTGTCTTACCTTGTGCCCTATAGGCATCTCCTGAATACCAGAAGCTACAGGATTCTAGTTCTTGTTATGAGAGCCTTGCTGTCCATCTTAGCAGAAAAAGGAAAGAAGCAGAATACACACTTGGCTTCTGGAAGACCTTTCCTGGGAAAATGACGGTATAATGAAAATTGTCAATCCATTAACAGCTTGAATCTCTTGCTGTTGGCATTATACCCTATGTCTGTTACTGATGCTACTGTCCCACTTGCACTTCTCATTTTTCTGATTTGTGTTGCTGTAGTACTCTTAACTTTAGAAAAGTTGGGCCTTTACTGTGAAAGACAAATACCACTGACATTAAGTCACAATTAGTGAGAAGTAAGCTTTTGTAATTTTGTTCTTAACCCTACCTGTAGGATTCCTTGCGGAAACCAGAGCGTAGTTTAATCTGTGAAAGTAGCAATCGGGGATTGTCCCTACAACATGCTGGAAGATTCTCTGTAAACTGGTTCATCCTCTTTAATGATGCCCTGGTACATGCTCAGGTAAGCCAGCTTGTATCCACAGTCAAAACCTTTTGTCTGCTTCAAACAGCATGACGTATTTTTCATATAATGAAGGTAAGTTTTTGCACTGTTCACTGCAATGTGGCTTGGACACTTAAAAGTGACATTTCTTTCAGGTTTACAAATAATTTTGAAATTATGTACTTTTTAAAATGTTTGACTGCTGTTGCCCTGTGACTGGCTTGGTTTGTTGGCTGTTTCTTGGAGCAAGGTGCATACAAGGAGCCTGTAATGCTTAGTTTTCCCTAGTCTTCAAAGAAAGGAAAAAAAACTGCTCAGGAAAAGCATGGGGCAGGGGTAATGGTTCAGCACCTGGTGAAATGTGAACCATTCTCCTTCCCTTCTCCTTCTTGCCTACAGTTTTCAACGCACCATATTTTCCCCTTGTCCACGCTGTGGGTAGAAGCTCTTTCAGAAGAAGCTGGTAATGTGTGAGTATACTTGCTTGTGATGCTGAAATAGTCTGATATCTTGGGAGGGAGAATGAGCATTTTGTAACACATTATCGTAAACTAGGAGTGGAATAGGCTGGATGCAGTCATGTCTACCCCTCCTTCTTATTTCAGAAAACTTACTGTATTTCTATGTCTCAAACTTGCGTCACCATCAGAAAGAATAAGGTAGTCAAGAGGGGGAAGCAAGTAGACTTTCCTGCTGCTTCTTTTCACTGCTGACTTAATAATAAAGTGCGTGCTAGCTGGGGTGGAGGAGTGAAGATACAATATTCATGCTCTTAAGAAACCTTGCCTTTTTCAGGATGAAATTTCACTAGATTAAAGTACCTTTTTTTTTTCCCCTGCCATTTAGGAATGGATTGAAGATTACAACACCAGAAGAACAGCTTATTCTTGTTTCTTCAACACCACAGGAAAAGGTAGGCATATCTACAAATGTTGCATGGCTTCAGTGATCTGAGTCAGTTTTTCCTCTCCTACTGTGAAACCAAACAGGGAGAAGCATTGCCTAAGCATTCACCAAGAATGAAGTCGTCTTACAACTTGGTGTGCAGGTTGACTGTGTGCTTGACTGTAGCACTGCTCCGATTTACACCACCGTACTGAGGAGTGCAAAGGAGGTTATTGTAGTTGCTTTAAAGGTGAGATTCAATGCTAAGACAGATGTTAGCTAAATTCTGTGATGAAACCCTTTCTGTTTCAGACCAAGTGGCTGAGGGCAATAAGCCAAGCAGTGGATCAGGCCCTTAAAGGGACTCCTGACTTAATCCTGTATGGAGCTGGTGGGAACGTGCCAAGACAGGAGCCTCCTATTTCTCGTAGTGCCAGATACACTTTCTATAAGGATGCTCGATTCAAGGATGCTGTTTATGATGGAAGATGGCTTTCGGGAAAACCACATGGCAGGTAAAAGCATTTCAATGTAACAGTTGAAAACAAAATGAGATGGTTGCTGTATCAATACATAGGCTCACTCACAGAAGTTATTTGGGAAGTGCGAAGTGACCTGATTGTCTTATACATGTGTACGGCTTTGTATTTTTTCCAGAGGGGTCCTAAAGTGGGCAGATGGAAGAATGTACTCTGGGACTTTCCGGACTGGGCTGGAGGATGGGTAAGATCCTCTCGCTACTTGTGGAGCCAGAGGGCAAGAAATACCTTTTGTTGTAAGAGATAATAACAAAAACCCTTTAATGAAAGGTTTTGCAGTGGATCTTACTGACTCAGGATTATGTATGTTAACAAGAGATATCTATATGTTGATCTACAGATACTCTCTCATATATCGAGGGGTATGGTAGTTGTCTTCACAACAGCTCTGCAACTGTGTGATTAAAAACTTGCTCTTTCATAAAAACTGAAACTAATTGGGATAATTAGCTGTAGGATGGAGGAAGAAAATGGTAAAACAGATGAGGAGAAAGAATGGGTGGGTGGGTGTAAACTAAGCAGAGGAAGCCAGTGGAAAAGTCTGTAATCAACTTTCTGCTGTATAGATAACTATAACTTTTTGTGTTGCAATGTTCTTTCGAAAGTTCTGGTACTGTGTTTTTTTTATCCTTCTAGAAAGTGCAATGGCTTTCATACAGTGTAGTGATGCATCTTCTCTAATGTTTTCCTTGCCATATTTCTGATAGAGCAAGGGTTTAATAATTCAGGAAGGAGACAACAAAATCTTGTATTGAGACTTCAGGGTTTGGGTGATGAAAACAAAATTAATAAGAGTGTGTGATCCTAATTAAGATAACTAGTGTAGAGGAGTTTGATAATAGGATGAATGGAAGTTCTAGACTTTATCAAGTTACCTGGTGAAACAAATAAGACCATGTAAAAGTACCTTATTAATTTATTACACAGCTTTGAATTAATCTATGGATTTCATTGCTAAGAATCTGCTTAGGGCACTAGTAATGCGAAGAAGTTAACTTCTTCCCAAAGGCATTTTCATATGAATCTTGTGAGCAGACATGTCTGTACTGGACAGGATAAAAATATGAGGAGTCCTATTAGCTTTGAGATATTTTCAAAGTATTGAGTTGGAGGGGAAACTGAAATGTAGTCTGGCTGCAGACAGCTTTTTAAAATGCACCTTAGCTATTGGTATAAAATCAAACTCTAAAAGCAGATTAGAGCTTTAGTCATTTGTAACTAATAGTAAGTGTAACTAACCCTAGTGATTTTAGGGTTGTTGGAAATATTGCAAACAAATCCCTTCCAGAAATAAATGGATTGGTATTTAGCTGTAATTGCTAGGATTATCAAATGCATATATTTGTATTTCAGCATGCATGCTATAGTCTCAACACTTAACAATAGTAATGTCTTGTTGGCATAGACATGTTTTCAGGAGGACCTTTATAACTGGATTTTAATCTCCTCAGGAGATTAAAATCAATAAATAAAAATTATTGTTCATTCTTTTCAGGCATACTGCAATTATGAACATTTCTGTGCCACTGTTTGAGCATAATTGGAAGCTAGCATCTTTTTTTCATTATATTCTCTGTAGCAATATATGTTCTCATTTTCCCTGGAATAAAGGTGTGCTTAAATTATCAAGACCTGAAGAAGACAAAGATATAAGCAGTCTTAGGATGTAAGAGAAGACTTGTGGCCTTTAGAAAGCTGAGAACAATGCTGCAGTGTGGTAGAGAGGCGAATACTTACAACATGCTGCAATCAAACAGGAGAAAAGCAGTATGGGCTAAATTGACCTAGTGATGCTGGAATTCCTGCTTTCTCTTTTAAAAAATAATAAAAAAAACCCTGTAACTGCTGTAGTTTGAGAGATGCTAAAAATGATGTAGAGCATTCTAATTTTAGAATGGGTCTGTGATACATATCTGCTCCTGTTTTTAATGAAATATGTTAGCATTCTAGCTGCTTGTGTTCCATTTCTGTGCATTGACAGGTATGGTGAATACCGAGTGCCAAACAAAGCATTGAATAAGGATGACCATTACGTGGGGTACTGGAAGGAAGGCAAAATGTGTGGGCATGGAGTCTACAGGTAACGTGTAGCACTTGTGTTGCTGTTGTTGCAGAAGGGAGAACAGGGCTGGTGCTCTGGTGCACTGCTTACCAAGCCTCTGCATGTAGCTTTCTTGCTACATTTCAGACTTGTGATTATAGTTAGCTTTGCTTATTTTCTGCTTTGCTTTTGGTAGATTGCTTACAATGCATACTTGTACAGTATTTGGTTATTAATGCCTATTGTAATGTTGCTACTGCCTTTCAATAATAGACGATTCTTCTGAGAGATAAATATAACCTCTCATGGCCTTGCTTGTTGGGGAGAGAGTGGCTTTAAAACAGCAAAGCACCAAAAGACTTGTATTAAACGCTCACTTTTATCCCAAATATACTTTTACTATAGTTCCTGCTTGGTGTGGCTGTAATGTAATTCCTTGAGGGGAAAAGAGAGGGCTGATCTCTTCTGGGGTGGGAGAGGGAGACCAAGAAAAAGCCCACACAACCAAAAACGCCTACCAAAAAAATCCCAAACCAACCAACCCCCAAAAAACCCACAACAGAAAAATAGATGATAGGAATCTTATTTATTTTTTTTCATTATAGCTATGCTACTGGTGAGGTGTATGAAGGGTGTTTTCAGGATAACATGCGTCACGGGCATGGTCTGCTACGCAGTGGGAAGCTGACCTCTTCCTCTCCTAGTATGTTCATTGGACAGTGGACACTGGATAAGAAAAGTGGTTATGGAGTGTTTGATGATATCACAAGGTAATGCTTCAGTTCCACAAATCCTTAAAACACTGGTATGATGTACAGTTGCAAAAAGAGTAGGAAAGGATTTGATCTGTTAGTAGCGGTAGGAGTGCATGTCTCTTTGTGGTTTTTTGTTTGTTTTCTTCTTTATACCAGGCTTTCTGGGTTGATGATCTAAAGAATTGCATCTAGAGACTGCTTTTTGGTGCTGCTTCTGGAGTAAATGTGGGTGCTTTGGTTTTTTCTGCCTTGCTTTCCTGTCATGCTCCTGCCTGAAAACTAGCACTGAATATGGTATCTTATTGAGGTATTTTGTTGTGCGAGTGCTGAAAGTTTTATGAATGTCATGTGAGGGATATTCTTTCATGTCAGGCCTATAAGACTGGGTTGTTCAGTGATTGGTATACAGGGCTAAGTAAATTCTAGCTCATGCTCAGGTTTTCCATTGACTTATTCTGTCTAAGCAGTGGAGGGAGGATGCTTTCTCTCAAGGCAGATTAGTGAAATGATGGTCTCGGAAACAGGATTGCACTAAGTATGTGCACTGAATGAATGCTGTCTGAGCACAGATCAATATAGTCCGTTTTTTCAGTCACTAGTTTAATGCTGTTTTTTCCTGGAAATAGAACTTTCAGTGAGAGCCCAAGAAAATTTGATCTTGGTTTAACTGAACTGAAAAGCCCACTTAAAAAAACAGAATAGTAAGAAGTCTGGAGGTGAAGGGGTTGTGTGGGAGTGTGTACGTAGATATTTTTGTGAAACAGAGCTGTTGTAGCATCTCTAGGTATTTCCTGATGTCAGTTTTGCATCTAGTCCTGCTCAGCGGTGGTGCTTGTTCTTATACTCTAGTGTCACGATGTCTCCACATACTTTTTATTTAGTCACTTTATTTACCTAGGACGAACTAAAGAGATGCAGCTTTCCTCGCAGTTCCTCTCACTTCCAGAATTTGTAAATGCAGTGGCAGTTCCTGGTGGGGGAGGAGTGTGGCATTTGTTTTCTGCTCCAGAGTTGCTCAAATAGGAGTGACCTGCCCTCAGGGTAGTTTTCTCTCTGGTCTTAGGGAAGGATACGTGCGTATGTTTGTGGCCTAAAGATTCATTTTCTTCATTTCTTATTCTTCAGCCAAGACAAATAAGGAATAACTGCAGACACTCTTTATAACTTGCTGTCATTACTGCAGACCGGTCATTTGAGCAAGTAGGACTTCTGTTCTGTTTCCACCCTGGTAACTGAGTATGCTGCATCTGTCTCCTCTTCAAGAAGCTTTCAGCCAACAGAGAGCTCTGTAGCTGGCATGGTGAATCAGACCAGCATCCTGCTAGCTTATGGGTCCAATCAGGTGGAAGATACCCCTAAATTTAGGTTAATGGCTAGGCTTACTCTATTTACTGTGACCGTAATTTTTCCTGGGTACTGCAAGGAAAATGCTCTGTAATAAGCAGGGTTCTATTACATCAACTATTACATCACTAGTTTCCCTCTAAAAGCAAACAAAAAAGTCCTTGACAAGTTAACTTTTTTCTCATTATTTGTATGGTGAAAACATCACCTTTTTTTCAGAACAACTGGAAAAACAGATTGTTTCAAAATATTTGGGACTGGCATTTAGTTTCAAACACTCTAGCCTGACCTCTGGACTTATACTCACAAAAAAGTGTTTTAAATAGTAGTTTGAAAGAGGCTGATGTTTACTTGCAAGCAGTCTTTAATTGTCTAATAATGTTTTAAAGGCATGACCTTTGTTAGGCTATTATTCAGAAACCTTCTACAACATGATCTGCTTCCTTACAATTTTTTCACTCTAATATTTTCAAAATGTCATGTATGACTTTGTGGGTCTTCCTCCTGTCCCGCAAGTAGAACAGCTTGGTTTCTTTCATTTATTATCCTTTCAATATGAGTCATCCAAGTTTAGGTAAAGAAATCAAAGCCTTTGGCAAAAAAAAAGCCTAAAATAAGCCTCTTGCATCTTTTCTAAATAATTGTTAAAAACATCAGGTAGATGCCTGATGAAGCTGAAAATCCCCTTTCATATGCAACTTAAATCTGAGATAAAGCTGATCCAGATCAGCTAACAAGTTTCCCTGTTTCTTATGTGCTGCAGCTACTGCTCAGGTTCCTTTGGATAGGAATTGGGCTTCGCGGGGCTTCAGCATTGTTTCAGATCATCAGGACAGTTTGATTGGATGAGGGCAGTTTGTAATGTGAATTGTGAAAGAAAGTTCATTACAGTTTATTTCTATCAAAAAGAGTCTCTATTTCCATGAAGCTAGTGAAACTAGATTGACAGACCTGAAGCAAGTGGTGTATGACTCTTTTCTAATGGATTCTGTAATGGTCAAATATTGCGTAAAGCCAAAGAAAGGATAGAAATATACTACTTAATGTATTCTTCTTACTTCATTTTTCTTCAGAGGAGAAAAGTATATGGGAATGTGGCAAGATGATGTTTGCCAGGGCAACGGTGTTGTGGTTACTCAGTTTGGACTGTATTATGAAGGAGCCTTCAGCACCAACAAAATGATGGTGAGTTGAACACCGGCCTCTGTGCTGCAGTGGTTTTTTCTTTTCAGTATGGTAGCTTTCTGGGGTAGATAAGCTTATGTTAGGCTGTGTAAACCCTCTGTTTTTCTAACCTTCTGTTGTCCTGCCTTTTTAAACTGTCTTTATAATCCCTGCTCTGTTTTACCTAGGACGACTTCAGAAACTGCTTTTAAAAAAAAATACTGTTTGCTAAGAATTAGTGACAGGTTTTTCAGTGTATCTTTAGATCTGCATTCTGGCCTTCTGTTGTAATTACTGCTTTATGTTCTTTGTGATTCTTTTTATAGGGGACTGGAATCCTGCTTTCTGAGGATGATACAGTCTATGAGGGGGAATTTTCAGATAACTGGACTCTGAGTGGAAAGGTTGGTATTACAGTTGTCACTTGTAGACTGTTACCATCTAAAAAAAAAAAACCTCTTGCATTGGGGACCAAATTACAAGGAGTTTCACTTGAATTTTTTTTATTTTTCTTCTCTCAAGGGAACATTGACCTTGCCAAATAGAGATTATATTGAAGGTCTCTTCAGTGGAGAATGGGGATCTGGGATAAAAATCACAGGAACCTACTTCAAACCTAGCTTGTATGAGAATGAGAAGGACAAACCTAAAGCATTGTGAGTGTTGAATAAGAAATAATTTCTTGTATGGTTCAGTAATACTTCAGAACATAACTGTTGTCTTTTCTCCAAGGCCAGTTAAAAATATTTTTTCCAAAGAAACAGTGAGATTTTTGAAAACATTTTTCCTCTTTCATTCTTCTTCCCTCCTGCTTAGGAAATAAAATAAGATAAAAATCTTCTTTATAGCTGTTCTTGTTTCAATTACTAGTTGAATACACAAGTAAGAGCGTGAACTTACAGGATAGGTGACATGCTGCTACTGTCCTGTAGCAGTCTCAATTTTTGTTTATATCTGAACTGACTGTTAGAACCAAGTTCACAGCTGCTGATGACTTTTGAGGTACTGAGAAAGACTAAGTTACATTTGAGTGACTGAGTCAATCACAGGCCTCTCTGTCTTCTGCCAGTTGTTCTGTTGGTAAATTAATTAATTTAGCATGTCACTTAATAATGGCAATGGGGATATATTTGGACAGAATTAGTTAGTTATTACACCTCTTCCAAACAATGCATAAGAAAATAGTAAAAAAAATCGCTGAATTGCAAAAGAGAGCATTTTAACACCTTGGCAAAGATAATTTTGAAAAGTATCCCTGTAACCCTCTTTATAGCAGATGCATTAGATCAATTTGCTTAATTATCTCTGGGGAAATAAACATGTTGGTTTTATTTAAGTCATAACTGAGATATCTTTGAGTAGAGGACATTTAAGTAAATTTAAAGAGTTGGTGAAATTTCAGTATTTGGTAGCACTGTACTGGTTTACAATAGTAGTAATTGCTGTACAGGCTTCAATATCTTTGAAGTATACTCTCAAATTTCAGATTAAAATAGGAAACATAACTCTAATGTTTTGGCGTAGATTACTTCTCAGTATGTTTCCTGAAGCGTTCACTGGTAATTTCTTTTGACAGTGCTGACACCTACAACAGGATGCAAAGTTAAGCAGGCCTCCCTGCTGCACTGA
>NW_009600742.1:31963-46856 GCF_000690535.1 Cariama cristata
TGAACTGAACACTTGCAACCTTAGCAGCTGTCTGCTTTTTACCCCAGTAGGGAGTCTTATGAATAAATGTATGTACATATTTGTGAAGATTGCTCATGAAATAAGGATTTCACGTACCCTTTTCAGGCTCTCTTGAAGTTGAAAATCTTCTGGTCTAATTTGTGAAAAGGCTTAGACCCTACTTTTTCTGCTTTGTGAAACTGCAAGTGTGGGGAAATATCAATGTCGCTAGTTCTCATCTCAAACGTGGTGGAAAAAATATTAATGAAAGGTCTGATGATTTCTGACACTTGATTCAAATCGAGATAAATGCTGTCAGGGTTAACAGTTCTATTTGCTTTATGAAAGCTTTTCAAAGCCCTAAATGTTATTATATGTCTGAGATATCTGTATCTCTGTATATAGGGAGAACAACAGTTTTTGATTTTCCTTTGGCTGCACAGGATCCCCGAGCATTGGCTGTCAGTGAAAAGATGCCTGGGCTGGTTTTGCTCTCTACCAGCACATCCCTAACATGTCATGTAACATCATATGTAGATACTACTTTAGAGGCAGAAGCCATATATCCATCCTTGGTATTTATCTGTGTAGCTATGCTATTTGTACATTCCAGGGTAGTGAGGTATTTGGGACATATTTGTATTAAGTCCTAAACCTTCTGAATGAATACTAGTGGTGAAGATAAGCCCAGTCAAGTGCAGTATGTCCTGTTTTCTTGGAAATCAAACCAGTCCTTTTTGTGTTTAAACAAATCATTTCCTAGAAGACTCCAAGAGAGAATAAGACTGAATTGTGTAATGTAATAAGGTTTGTAGTTGTTTCCACATGTAAGTATTAAAAACATTTTAATCTTGTAACACTATAATAAGTTACGTGGATTAATGTATGTTAGTTAGCAAGGAAAAAAAATTCAAGGATAAGTATAACTTCTTGTAAGTTCTTTTTAAAATGTGTTGAAAGTCAACACATTAAATAGTAGGGTTTAGGTTTACTCTTACTGATAAACTTGATTCACAGTAGAGACTAAGTATATCAGCTTTTGGTAAAATAGTATGCGACATTAGATTGACATTAGGCACAGGTGGTTTTCATAGCTGAATGTGGTGTTTCATGACCATTTGATTTTAACAGACTAACTGGTCATTTTATTAGGCGGAAACTCGGGATCCTGGCAGTGCCTCCTGATGAGAAATGGAAGGCAGTATTTGAAGAATGCTGGAACCAGCTTGGCTGTGAGAGCCCTGGCCAAGGGGACAGATGGAAGGCTTGGGACAACATTGCGGTGGCCCTGACCACCAACAGACGGCAACACAAAGACAGGTTGGTTCCTAGAGAATGTAGTCAGCAAGACAAAGAAACTGTTGAGAGAGAAACTGGAATCACACTCTACTCTAGACTAGAAACTAACTGTAAAAGTTCAGTTAAAACAACAACAACAAATCCTAAATAAAATCAGAACTGTTAATGCTCTGCGCTATAAACCCTTTCAGGGACATACTGATGTTTAGAATTAGTTCAGTTGTTAACTTTGGGGTTTATTTCCTACTTGAATATCTCATAATCCATACAATGTGTTTGTCCTTGTTGTAACTGCAGCCCAGAACTACTGAGCCGCTCACATACTCAGACACTGGAAAGTTTGGAGTTCATTCCACAACACATTGGTGCCTTCACCCTGGAAAAATACGAAAACATAAAAAAATATTTGATAAAGGTATTGTGGCTCTCAGATGCTCACATAGCTTGTTGGTAAGGCATGATGTCAAGCTCACTTTGTAGTAGCTTTCCTTAATTCATTCCATATTTGCAGTCTTGTAATCCATGTTGTATTCACTCATGTTTGCTCATAACATCCTAATTTATTGAATTAAAATCCACAACTAAGACTAAAACATTGTATACCTAATAGATACTGCCTTAAAGTCAGTTTCTGCTCAGTTACTGTTTTAATTCTTATATGTTGTATCCCAGCAAAGCATCTTGAAATACTTGCTAATTATTGCATGTTAATTTTAATAGCACTGGACAGATGACTAGTCCAAGTAGTAGCCCAAGTTCTTGTACTGTATAAGTCCTCTATGAGCTGTATTCAGCTAATACATAAACTTTACAATCCAAATGGCAATCTGTTAAATGTAGCTCATTTTTTTATGTATTTGTAATATTTTTTTCAAAGCGTGTTGTTAGATCTGTGACCCATCTCTCTTGAATTCAGGTTTTTTTTTCTTTAATTTGTCTGGTATTGACCTATCTGACTGGCCAATTAATATCTTTCACCTCAGGCTTGTGATACTCCTCTCCATCCGTTGGGCAAGCTGGTGGAAACACTAGTAGCTGTCTACAGGATGACCTATGTTGGAGTAGGAGCTAATAGACGATTACTACAGGAGGCTGTAAGAGAGATAAAGTCCTACCTCAAACGCATCTTCCAACTGGTTAGGTAATGAGACTTTAAATTTTCAAGTCAAACTACTGCTGAATTAAATAAAGATGTCTCGTGTACTGAAACTGTCTAGTGTTTATGCAGTCCAAGTGTGCCAGTATCTTTTACTTTGTTTGGGGTTTGCTTGTATTTCCTTAACCTTTTTGAGGAGTCTTGAGTATTCTGTCAAAATAAAAAAAAAAATTAAAATCTTCGCCAAGGTGTATTACATCCTACATTGTACTTCAAAATATGGCTGCCAGAAGCTCATCTTGAATGTGGATTTCCAGTTTAGAGTCTGTGGATATCCATGCTGTGAAAAGACGGTGTTCAAGGGGTACAGAAGAATCATGCTGAGGGGGACTCGGTAGTGTATTCCGTTAAAGTCCTTACTGACACAGATGAGCAATATTCCTATGAAGTGTTTGCTCAGTTTCTTGAGAGCAATTACAGCTTTAATTGGGTTCTACCAACCTGAAAGCAGAAATACTCCAAATTGTTAATGGTTAGAAGCCTTGTCTGGAGGGCAGTGATGTCTAGGTAGGAAAGGTATCTTTGGCATTGGAGGGGTTGGCCTTCCTAAGTTTTCTTCCAGGTAGATGGTACTGTATGACTGTTAGCTACGTGATCTTAGTCCACCAGGTATTACCTCAGCTGACTTTTCTTTCCCATCTTGCCTTCTAATGCTGTAATTTGTGGAAACTTCTTGAAATGAAATCATACGTTGTTATGTGTGCCATTTAGGTTCTTGTTTCCTGATCTTCCGGAAGAGGGCAGCACAATTCCATTTCTGGCAACAGAGACAAAAGGAAGGCGATCATTTTGCAGTGGGAAAGCTGACTCCAGATCCGAATCTCCTGAGCCGGGGTACATAAAGGGGAAAGAAAAAAAAACACTAATGAAGGCTTAATTTTATTTTTGTTGGCAGTTTTTTCTCAGGTGGGGGAAGAAAGATAACCACGTGTTTAACTGATATCCATCAGTTATCCATTTTCTTTGGTTCTGATGACAGATTCTGAAGCAAACTTCCATGTGATGGTTGTAATAAGCATTTCATCCTTGTTCTGTGCAATGGTTCTTTACTTAAGCCCAAACTTGTTTTTGTCTGTTTTGGGTAAACAAGTTCAGGCTTGGGCCTGGGCTTCAGCAAAACTATTTGGGATAGGAGCACTGGGGCGGTAATGCAGGCCCAGTGCACATATACTACATCATAAGTAGCCTGACACATGGAGCTTGCTGTTCAGTCCATCGTTGTCGTGTCCACAGCAGGCCTGGGTGTGGTCAAACCAAGGAAGAGGGATCAGTAGAGACTGCCACTTGAGAGGGGCTCCAACAACCTGTGCAGGTGGTATTAGTAGACACCTTGAGTTCAGCTTTCCTTATTAGGATTACAGCTTGATGTCAAGCAGCTGCTGACTTTCTGAAGCCTGGAGTGTGAGTGTGTGGAGCTAGGCCAGGGAACTTAATGGGTTTTAGCCTATTTTCTAGCTTGTGCTTTGAAGGTAAAGTTCAGCTGTCAGCAGAGTAGCTCTGAATGGGGGCTAAACGATGAGCATGAAGGTAAAGGTAAAACTTGAATTATAATGTAGTACAGTATTCAGCTTTTACATTATACATGGGAGAAAGACAATGTTCTGTTTAAAACACATAAACCACAAAAAACCTGCACCACAACCACTCCCCCCACCCCAAACCCACCTGTATGTGGACTGTAAAAGAAAACTACTCTAAAATATTTCTTAGCACAGATACTATTTGATGGATTTGTACTTATTTTATTATTCTTATCCCTCATAGAATAGGCTCACACCAAATGAAAGATTTGTTCCAATGATTTCTTTTTCATTCAATTTTTATGTATAATTAGATTTTTAAAATGTCTTCCTCTTCAATTCACCCCCCTCTTTTTTTTTTTCATAGCTATGTGGTAACCAGTTTTGGGTTGCTGCTCCCTGTACTACTGCCACGACTCTATCCTCCTCTATTTATGTTGTATGCCTTAGACAACGAGCGTGAGGAAGATATTTACTGGGAATGTGTTTTACGTCTAAACAAACAAACTGATATGGCTCTTCTAAGTTTTCTTGGAGTGCAAGCGTGAGTATGCTTCCACAATAAAACAGAACTTAGAAAAGATTATGGCATGTGATTAGATAAAGCAACTGAAAAAAACCCCACTATTGTCTAAAGTGTTTTCTGTGATTAAAATGCATCTAAACATACCTCTGGCTAATTAGTATGGTTGCGAGAGTGAATCAAAGCTTCCCTCTTCCAAGGGCGGGGGGCAGATTGGCATTGCTACAAAACCAGAGTGAGGCATTTCAGATTAGGCTGGTTTCCAGCTATTTGTGCTAGATGCAGTTGATCCTGTATCCTGTTGAGCTGTTGTATCGCATAGAAGAAAACGGTGACTTCATTTTCGGAAGGTGAAAAATGTTTTAAGACTGTGCTCTCTCAATAGACTATGTTGGGTGTCTTACAGGAAATTTTGGCCAGGAACTGTATCCATCCTTGGAGAAAGTAGAAAGGTATGTTCATGGGGTCTTGACTTACAGTATGCTTTGCCCAGTGCAGCTTTCAAAAAGCTGAGTTCATGAAAAATGGTCAAAGAATTTTTGACCAGGCATTTTGCTTAAGAAATGCTATGCTATCTTGTTTCCTTAAAATTAGTCTGCTACTTAAAAGCTACATTAGTGATTTCTTACAATAGCTATCAGTCCAGCTTTGTCAATTACTGTCTTACTCTGTAATGAATTCTAATTCAGGAAGATATTTGCTTGGTCTCCAGTTATGAAAGTGTGAGAATAAAAGTCTAGCAAGGAGATTTTCAAGCTGCTTAAGAGTTATACCATTGTATACTTTCTGATTAGGAGAAGAATTGTATAGTTTCTATTCTTAATCATTACCTTGCTGAAAGTGGCTGAATGCTCGTCTTAGATGGTAATAGTGTAGTACTCAATCTCTGTGCTCCAGTAAGAGTGATTCAATAATGATAACTTTGAACAATTTCAATGTTTACAGTATACTTTAAATCATGTCTGTTTATGAATCGGTATACTCTTATTTGAAATTTTCACTTTCTTACAGTCATGTAGATACTCTTCCCTGTTTATAAACGTGGCTTGTGCAAAGTCTGTAATAATCAGGAGCACGGCTTTCATCATAGTAGTTGCTGCATGTGGACGAGCTGATACTCCTTGATTAGAGTGTTACAAGTTTGTAATAATAATCAAAGCTGCTGCTGAATCCCACCCCTCAGGCTATGGGTTCCCAGCAGTCCCCATTTTTCCCAAATGGTGAAGCTGAAGATTCACTTGAGAAAACGTGATGCAAACCTCCACTCAGACTTTAAATGTTACAAAATCCAGCAATAACCTGTTTCTTGAGTTACTTCAGATCTTTTCTATTTTTAGGTACTGGACAAAATTCTTACCAGCTCTCTGAATCCTTCACACTTCTGACTGGTTTTTGTGGTTGTAGAGTAGAGCCCCTCCACTCTGAAGTACTACGTGTCATGTGTCTTCTCTGAATTGCGCAGTATATGATGTTCTCTGCAGCCGTTTACCTTATTTGCTTCAATTTCCTTCAATTAAACAGGATGTTTTTAGGCAAGACATCATGTTTATCTGTTTCTCTCCTCTGTCCAGTTTCCCAATTTCTGTGAATTTCTCTAGGTCTTTTTGCATCCATCTGTTCTCTACCTGCTCCATTCAGAAAGACTTGGGTTCAGTTGCTTATTAAAGGCTAACATTTATATTTGTTCTCTTCTGTTTGCACCAAAGCTGAGTCTCTGATTATTGACTGCTATGACTTTCCTAGGTTTCAACCATTCCAGTCTTATGGTTCTCTCTTGACTGTTAACCATTAAGATTTAATGATTCTCAGTCTTACTTGACCTGGGAGATATCCAAAACTGATTCTTGTAACATACGAAGGAATTTGGTACGGGCTTTTCTGAATTTTAAATGAAACTGATACAAATTATATGTAGGCAGATTTCCTGGGTGACTTTAGCATCCAGGCGCGTTCCCTTTTTGCACAAGAGAACTGGAGGAAAAAAAGTCTTTTATGCCAGTGTTGCATGATGCTCTGCTTTTCTTCTGCTGAGTAGTGGCGTGGTTAAACCTGCATGATAAATCCTCTCATGATTCCACAGGTATCATCAAATACAAAAGATGCCTGCTTTGCCTCTGCAGTTGAATGTTTACAGCAAATCAGGTAATTCTCTGAAATTTGTCTTTTGGTGTTTTACTGTTCCTGCTACAGTAGTATCTGGTTTACTTGATTGTGATAGACATGCTAGCTAGCAAATTGTCTTCCTGATTTAGATGCAGATATGTAACTACTTATTGTTATCCTGTTTTGCTTTTGCTCTCCAAACAGTACCACGTTTACCCCAGCTGACAAGTTGAAGGTGATTCAGCAGACTTTTGAAGAGATCTCTCAGAATGTACTTGAGACTCTTCAGGAAGATTTTCTGTGGTCCATGGATGACTTATTTCCTGTTTTTCTCTATGTGGTGCTACGAGCCAGGTAGGCACCAAGAGTGGCATCAGTCATAAGCTAAGCATAGGCAGTATGAGTACTATAAACACTCCTGTCTCTCATTATAGGACTAATTGATAGCTTTTTGTAACATAGGAAACTTTCCATTTTGGTTGTTTGCTTTGGCCTGAAAAAAATTTGAACAGTTAGCTGTGAAATGGCTGTGACTTCAGAATGAGGTTAGGGAAGAGCATGTTTTTTGCACACCGTCATGTACATAAAGTAAAAACATTATAATGGTATCTTTTGTTCACCTGTTCTCTTTCCAGACAGGATAAGGAATTTGGGGTCTGAGGTGCACTTAATTGAAGACCTGATGGATCCTTATCTGCAGCATGGGGAGCAAGGCATCATGTTCACTACCTTGAAGGTATGAGAATTATTCAGGGTTATTAAAAGCTTCATTTGGAAATTAATCAGCTTTGAGCAGTGATGATCAGCTTAGGACAATTGTATGAACATTAGGTTGTAACTTCTTCGACATTTTAACTGAATTTTTTAGCTAGAATGAGCAAGGAAACCTAACTTAGAACTTAGGGTAACCCAGCAATTGCAGGTACTGCTAATAAAATGGTGCAGTGTGCAAATGTACTTTATTCAAATATAACATTGGCTGCTGTTGACTGTTCTGAATGCTCACCTGGAACCTGTTGTTACCCTGCGACTTAACAAACCTTATTCCCTTTATAAAAATTGAAATTAAGTGATGCTTTGGACATTAGCCATTCTAATAATGTTTAAGTCTAATATTACATCAAAATGCTTCAGGAATTCAGTTTTGAAAAAAAAACACAACACTTTTGTTACTGTCTCACTCTCCACATTCTGTTTAGTGTTGGTTAATATATGTAGTAGAAGCAGAATCTTAGTTTCCATGAGTGCAAGTGTTGTCTGAGACATATTAAGCTTCTGGTCATGGCTGACCCAACAGATATTTGAACCAGCATTAAGGAGTGAATAGCTATTAGCTGCAGGTCAGGGTATTTTTCTAGGTGATAGAAACCTTTGCTTTTCAGACTGAGTGCTTTTGAAACACTTAATCCCTGCATCCTTGTCCTGTAAGAAAAGACCTTCTTTTTTGGACCCTTCTGTCAAAGGGCAAAGAAAGACTTATGAGCAAAAAAACCCCACCAACTTCATCTTGGGAAAGCTGGGAGCTGTGAAAGTATTCAGAGTCCTGAATCATGCTATGTTGCTTCATTAGGAGTTGGACATAATTTGTAACTTAAAATCTCCTGTTGTTCTTTTTGCTAGTTTACCTATCAGAAGATTCTCATGTGTTGAGTGTCACTGTATCATCACTGCTTGTAGAAAGCCTAGTCCTCTGTTTTCTTGGATAGGAAAAAAAAAAATCAACCTTGTTGTGTATGATGCTTTATCAGCTTGCTGAGAACTGGTATGTATGCTAAACTGAACTTTGTTTTAATTCAGGCATGTTACTACCAGATTCAACATGAAAAGCTTACCTAGACCATCATTTACGACCTGGCTCTGTGGGATAATCTGCTCAGTGGAACTTCACTAATACCCACTTTCTTCCCTGAAATGGCACTTAGAAAATACTCTGTTACAGTTCTGTTGTTACAGATGAAAATATTCAGTTGTTTCTTCTGAACTTTGTTTTAAGATTGGAAAACTGCAGCCAGAGGCTATCTGTGAAGTGGTGATGAAGCTAGAAACTTGGTTTGTCAAGTACTTGCCAAGAAGAAACAATTTCCTATACTGACAGAAAGATTCTTGACTCCTTTTTAAATTAACAATGCTGCAAAAAGGCATGGCATCTACATAGAGTACATGTGACAGTCTGGACTGCATGGCTTCTAAAGCAGTGGGTTTGTTTTTATTATTCCTGGTTTGTCAACAGAGATGTTTAAAGAGAATGAATTGCACCACAGAACCATTCAGTCTTCCTGAATTAAGCTATTCTGTTTGTTTATTTAAAAAATAGAAATATGTTAGTATTTATAATGGGTAACCTATAGTGTGTTTGGCTGTAAAGGTTTTGAGGCATCTGTGTTGAACAGCATTGCTGAATGCAGTATTAATGCGCTGTTGTGGAAATAATCACACTGTTATGGACTTCCCTGTTTACTAGAATTTTAAATATACAGGCATTCACCATTCTTTCTGTTTATGAAATAAATAATGTGCACTGACCACTTCAACTTTTGGCACTGAATTAAATAGTCTGTAGTGTTCAGTTTCATTACCCTGAGGTAAGAGGACAAACACTTACTCTGGAAGCCCATGTGATAGGAGGATGGGAATGTACTCTTGAACAAGCTGACAGTTGTTCAATTGATTAGGTTTGAGACTTTTGCCTGTTAACTTACATGTCAGAGTGAAAAAAGCTAACCTCTTTGCATTTTTGAACATGTAGAGAACAAGTAATTTCCCTGGGGGACTTGTGTGTGTGTGTGTGGTGTTCTGTGGTTTACGGTTAACTTTATTTATACCAATAACACTAGTGGATAACTTGGGTATTGTAGGTGCTGTTCTTTACCTGGCTGACTCAAAAAAGGGGGAGGGAGGACCAGATTATAGAATGTTATAATGGCTTAAGTTATGTCAAACTACCATAGATAATGCTCATCATATTTTTGAAATAGTAATCATGGCTTGTGTATTGGCATCTAAACGGGAAGAAACCATATGTCAAAATACTGTTTTGAACAGTGACTGTAATGTAGCAATTTTCATAATAAAGTAAAATTTATTGGTCTTTCTGAAATTATTTTTAGTTTTGTCAGAGGAGGGGGAAGAGTCATTCTGGCAAGATGTTTAAAACTATTGTTATACTTGTTATACTTGCAACAGACCATAGTGATACTAGAATATAGAGATAATAGAAGTCTTCATGTGTGCAAACAATTTTTTGTTAGCTTAATCTTATTTTTTAAATTATACTGAGTAATTTGAGGAGAGATAAGCAATAATATGAATAAAAGGGAAGCTATAAAAATAATTTAATTTGAGAAGACAGGGAGGGAGGTGCACAACAGAGTATAATGAAGTATAAGACAGGAATTTGAACACTTAATCTTTTGTGCTAGATGCAGTCTTTCCATGCAATCATCTCTTAGAACTCAAGGTATAAAAAATATTTAACTGAAACCTGTAGGAGCAGAACTGCTCTTTGAAAAGGAGTATGTGCTGAACAGCTGAGTAAATCAATGCCAATTTTCATCTGCAAAAATCTGAATTCAGGATTTATTTCACCTTTTTGTAGGAGTGTAATCATTAAAAACAGGCTTGGCTTTTTCCCTGTAATTGTTCAGTGTTAGTGTGTGTTGTCTTCAGATGTTTCAGAAGAAAGGCAGGATTTTAATCTTCAGCTTTGCGTGAAAAGCTTTGTTTTGTATGCCCTTACTCCTGCATTGATTCTGTGCCTTAACTGAGAATGTAACTAGAGATGGAAAGTTTTTCCATAATCTTCCTGTCTTTCAAGAAGGAGGTGTAGCTACAAAACTGTAGCAACTTCAAATGTTTAACTTCATTCAGTGTGAATGAAGCAAAGTTGAGAACTAAAGAACACATCTGCCTTTACAGATACATACACACACACACAACCTCTTGTAAAAAGTAGTGGTATCACATATGAATTTAGCTTGCTGATAAATGGAAGCAGACAGCCTGGGCTGGGTTATTTTTGGTCTTTCTGATACATAGCTCAGTTATTAGCTGAAGAGAATCCTAGGATTAAATGTGCTTCTGACACAGATTCCACTTTACAGCCTATGTGGGCTGTGATGCATTAGGAAATCAGTACAGACCAGCTTTGATTTGTGTATTTCTGTAGCTAAGAGAAATGAGTTAACCTGCAGGACTTCTCCAGCTGTATTGCTTCATGGTAATTACTTTTTTTCTGATCTGTTGGATTTTTACTTTTTTTCCTTAAATTGAACATCGGGTATTTCTTGTGCTGCAGCAGAAATCCTGTGACCAGCAACAGAAGATCAATCTTACAGTATTACTGATTCTTGTCATAATTGCAGGCATTGTAGCTGAAGACAGACCCTAAGAGAGGAGTGCCCTATTGACGTGGAAAGTTTCTGAGAATAAGGAACTACTTAAGTGAGAGATGACTTAAAGTAGGCTTTTTATGCAAGAAAAGGGTTAAGGGGATTTGCTCTCTTCTCCCTGGTAACGAGTAGTTCTAAGGTTAGGTTTCTGCGGATTAGAAAGGAGAGGATGTCCATAGATTAGCCAGGGCAGTGAGGTTTACTTGCTCTACTAACGTCCAGCAAATACTCTTTCAGCGCTGAACATGGTGTGTTCTGTGGTGTTTGCAGGTAAGCAAATATGCACTGTACTGAAACCATTGTACTGCACAGATGCATTTCCCCCATGCAACTGTGAAATTAGTTTCTTCTCATGGCTACAGCAAAGCTAATTAAACTTGCGATATCTGTTTAATTCCCATTAGCTAAATATTAGAGATACATTATGAAGGGGGAGTAGGAGCTCAAAAGAGAATTTTTTCCTCACTCCTAATTTTTACAAAGTATTCTGACTTGAATGCCAGGTGCTATATATTATTGACTGACTTTGCCAAAAGTAGGTTCACTTCCTAACTGTACTTGTTTTTAGAAGCAGTTTAGGGAACTACCTGTTCTGGTATGTTGAGAGATAATGTAGAGGAAAGGTATGTGACTTGATATGGGACTGCAAAACAAATCGTTTCTTTGAACTACCTAGCCATGTACTTCTAAGTCGATTTAGTATCAGTGTGTTGATGTTGTCAGGTGGTGGTGGTTTGGTTTGTTGGTTTGGTTTGGGGGTTTTTTGTTTGGTTTGTGTGAGTTTTGGTGGGTTTTTTTGGTTTGTTTGTTTTAGTAAGCCCAAACTGTTGGCAGTAAACAGCTGGAAGTAAAGCTGGCTGTCTCACATGACTATAGTGCGCTGCACCCAAGTATTCTTTTCTGGATGCGCTGCTCTTTAAGGAAGTGGTGCTTTAGTGGCATTTACCCCCATGTAAACAAGGTACTGGCACCATCACTGGAGCTGTAAGCTTTTGTTTTAGAGGCAGGCAGAATGAATCATCACGGAATATATCTGATTACGAAGAGTAATAGCATACATTGTTCCATCAGCAACCTTGTGTATGCAGGTGTGATTATCTAAATCTCACAGAATGCATTACATGAACATAAAATTTATTCAGTCTTTTTTGAACCAGTACCACCTCAGACTTGCAATATGTGTTCTTGGGTCAAGATAAGGATATATGATTTCAAAGGACAGGTCTCTACCTTTGCTTAAAATGTCAGTTTATTCCACTGATATTTAGTGTTGCTTTTTTTAGTTAAAATGCTTGCAAGTCTCAGAAAATGTACAAAAAGCAACATGGTTTTTTTTACACTGACTAGCAAAAGAAGCTGACAGGCTTCAGTGATGAGACTAGCCTAATTAAGTTTAGTTAATGCAGAACAAAAAAGTCCTGAATAGGGCATGCGATACCCCATGAGAGATGTTGAATGTCTCTTATTACCATTTTATGCCTACTTAGTTTGCTGATTTATAGTGGCTTATTTGCAACAAAAGCTTTCTCAGAGGGTTCCCTGCCCTCAAGCTAATTTGTAGTCTTCAATATGCCAAATCATTAATTTTGACAAATTTAAACATATGAGTAGTTTGTTAAAAGTGCTCAATCACCTTTTCAAGCATAGTAACCAAAGAAGCAGGGGGGGTTGATCTTCTGTATGTCAGGTTCTCTGGTGTTGTCCCCTTTAGAGGCTTGACACAATCCAAAATTGTCCATTTTTAAAGACAATTCTGAAAACTGTATTAAAAGCAGGGCTTTGGTTCCCTTGCAACTCCAGCCTTGTATCAAGAAGTCCGCCTGGTCTGTCTGACAAATAGGGTCAAGGAATTTCATATTCTGCTGCTAAAGGAAGTGAGCCCTGTCTCCCAAACTTGGGATAACTGATGTTTGTAGACCTGAGGTTGTGGACTCCTTTTGATTCTAAATTCTGGCACACTCAGCATGGATATCCAGTTCTGTCCCTAATTACAGGCAAAGAGAAACATCTTCTATTAATGAGGATCTGTAATTGCATGCAATATGTGTGAATGGGAAGGACCTTACGCTGGCTGGGAGATTAGTCAGGTGAGCCTTTTAGTAAAAATTTCTATCTAATTCATTTAGATCCCTGAGATGAGGAGACCCTGAGCTCTGGCCTTATAGTCTGCGTAGATAGAAGTCTTAGGAAATGAAGGCACAGTAGTGGTTACAAGTTTGAACTCTGACCTTTCCCCTCAAACAAGCAATTTGGTAGGTCTTTTTTCTAAAGAACTGCACAGAAGCAAGATATTACTCTTCCTCTCTTCTGGTGATGACTTATTCATCATCTGTTGCTACTGACAGCTGCTGAAACCAGGCTTCACAGTTGGAAGCTGCTTTCCTTTTGTTGTGTGAAAATATGAAACAGCTACTACTTTATGAATGAGGTGAGCTGTGTTGTTAAGAACTTGACAGATTTTGATGTTTAAATGCTGCTTCTGTCAGTGCGAGCATAAATGCTGTAGTTTTAAAAAGGCAGCAATGGATGGAAGGGTTACTAACTCCATGTTTATTAACCCTAGCAGCTCTCTGATAGCTGTACCCAAGGATTTCACCCAAAAAGGCAAGCAGTCAGCATTCAGTAGCTTTCCCAGTTTTTCTTGGAAATCTGAAGTCAACCTTCAAGACAAACATGTCTAAAACTTCTAAACACACTCAAGTTAATCCTACATCTGTTCTCTATGGAATCAGTAGTGGTACCAGAAGCTACAAGGCTCCTTGGGGGAAAAAAATATTAATCTCTTGAGTATTTTAAAGGGGTAACAGTATTGTTAGTATTTTAGCAGAATTGGAAGTATTTTAGCATCTCCAGAAATGTTCTTCTTTGTTTGCAGGATGATTCTCAGTGGTATATTTAAAAACTAAATAACTCTTCAGTAGAAGACTGCAGAATATTCTTTGTTTGACAGCAACAGGGTAACTTGCTTGCTTTGGTTTAGTTCTTTCCCATTCTGAGTCACTGTGCTGTGCAAGATCTATTCTAGCTAAGAAGAAAATAAATAGGATCCAGCTCCCAAAGGCTAAAAGGGACCTCGACTGAGGTATTCCTAAGACTGTACTGGAGACAGTTGTGGTTAGTTTTTTTTTTCCTTTAAACTTCTCTGTTTTGTAATAGAATATGAGCAATGTTAATTGTCGGTATGGTGACATGCCAGTTTGGTAGACAATGCTACTTGAACAAAGCCGGTCTTATGATTATAGTCATTTCACTGCAGTTATCACAAGAGAAAATACTCAGTGTTCAGTATGCATCTGAGGAGTCACCTACAAAAAATTTGAGGGTTTGTGCTTGTCTATTTTGAGATTAAGGGGTCATCTAAACTTTCTTTTAACTAGCTAAATCAAAAAACTTTTGGAAAAATATTTCTTTCACATGTTTCCCTAGATGTGTTTGCAGGGTCCCACCCTAGTTAAAAGGGCATGCAGTCTGATGCTTTGAAACTAAATAGGACAAAACATAGGAAAAGCCAGATCTAGACTTGAAACAACTGGAGTTTTATTCTGGAGAGAACTGGGCTTTGAATGGGAAGTTGCTGTAAGTACAATGTGTTGAGAGCCTTCTGGGTGGCAGGGTATCTTTATAGATAAAAGTTGTAATGCTTTGAGTGAACCAACTGCTATAAAATCATACCTCTAGTAACAGATGCATACTAGTAAGTAAAGTTGATCACAGTTGACAACCAGAATATATCTTTAGATGTGAGTTGGCCAAATAAATTCAGCTAAGGTTAGGGAAACTGTCCCAGCAAGCCTAGCTGTATTATGACAGGGATTTTACTCATTCTTTTTTGAGGGGAAAAATGTTGGGTTGTTTTTTGTGCTTTTTTGAGGGATGCATGTGTCACGGTCCACTCAGTAGTGGA
>NW_009600743.1:0-24423 GCF_000690535.1 Cariama cristata
CGCCGGCCCAGCCTTAAACGGTGACACAATTTCAAGTGTAAGTCATTTTTCTAGTCCAGGTATGCTTCCACCCATCACGAGAAGGAAGTATACTTGATTTTCCAGAGAGTAGATAGTCTGAGATGATTAGTTTTATAGTAGCTGGGCTTCCCTGACAAAGTACTGTTCTAAATGAATTAATGTTATAACGAACAAATGACTCATACTCTGACATGTTAAATTAAAACAAGGTTTGGATTTATGAGCTGTACAGTGGCACTCAGGGTGACATACTCCTTTAAAAACAATTTCTGTTTCTTTATAATGGAAAAGTACAAAACTGGCATAAGCCACCAAACATTGAGAATGTAAGATCTATATATTGGATATGCTAGGTCCTAAAAGGACTCAATGGAACTGCAAACTAACTTCCTTATGCTGCTTTGAAAGTTTTAGCAGAGAAATATTTTACTGAAAAGAACACTGGAGTTGAATGAAGGTAACTAAACATTTATTTGCTACCTTTCTGCTCTGGTTTCCATTTACATAGTCTGAATCAAGAAAAACAAAAATTACCTATAGATATGTTTTTAGATAAATTTTGTTTTCCATTTTTTCTCCATCAATTGCTAAAAGACATACTGAAAAATTCTCACCTTAATATTCAAAGCTGTTTGGATATCTTTGGAATTGGGATGGCAAACTAGCTTTTGAAAATTTTCATTTGTTTTCTTGGTTAATCACTTTGGTATGTGATTTCATATGCAATTCCTTAATTGTGTGGCTTATGTGAGTAATGAGCATGACACAAGTGGAAATTCTGCAAACCTGACTTCAAAGCAAACTTTTGTTGGTGAATATTTAAGTATAGCAGCCTCAAAATTTGATATATACCAATACTGTATTTATGTCAGTATAATTCCACTCTTGCACTTTTACAGAACATGATCATCAAAAAGACCTTTCATTACAAATCTAATTAAATATTTTTTGACAAATGTACCTGCTATGAAATTACATCCTTGCCTGCTTCTCAGTTGGAAGGACTCTGCAGAAACAGTGGGAAGTTAAATGTTGTCGTACAAATGTTTCCTTCCCAAGACAAGATAATGGAAAGGCAAGCAGTGTGCATCTGTAAGAAAAGAGAATCAGACGAGTCACTTTTTGCTGTCTTATGTATGAAGTTGTTTTGTTTCATACACTTTTTATATAGAACTCCTTGCAACGGTGCTCCAGATCAGCTTCCCAAGATTAGCAACATCAAAACACTCAACCCAGTTCAGGATAGAACCTGTTCATAAATACATTTGTATACGATGCCTAGGAGCATATATGTGATGATCAGAGACATTCTATGGGGAATAATTTGAAATATAAAATCTTCTTTTTATCTTAAGGTTAGATGGAGTCCTCACACTATTTTTGCCTAAAATTAAAAAGGCAGGGGGGAATCGCCTATGCATTTTAAAAGCACCTAACTTCTTACAAAGTTGAAAAGCTGATAAATGCTGGGATTTCAGGCACTCTCTAAGATGCTGTAATTTTGCCAACCTGTAACTTTATTTTTCTGAATATGCATACTTTTAGATGCACCTTTATCTAATCCTTTTTATACAGGTTTTGGTTATTCTATAATAACTGATTTCCCTTTGACAAAGTCAAGATGAATTGCTACAGAAAAAGACTTCTCAGGCATTCACTCCAAAGAAAAGAAAGTACATGTTAAAGATGAAACATCCATGTTTCTCAGGATAGCATGAGCAAGTACCAAAATGACTATGTGGCTCTGTGAGGCCATTTCCAGCCCCTTTGCTCTGTCTCCATGCATAACTTGAGACCCCCTTTAATGTCAAGCGCTGAAGAATGTGTTACCATTAACAAGGATGGATAACTAGGGAGTTTTGCTCCACTTTGGTGTTCATTCACTTAAACATTAAGTTCTGCTCTATTCTACCATTAGAAAGAAAGGTATTGAAGCTAAACAACAGCCACAGATTAAATTCTGTATTGGTAATGGTTCACACTCTGAAAAGCATCTTATTTGGGCATCTCAAAAGGGCAGAGCTTGGCTTATAATCAAAGTGTTACAGTATCACTCAGTTTCTCCCCTTATAGAATCCAGTATCTTCAAATTATGTGTAACTCAGAACCTCGAAAAAAAATCAAGGCTCAGTTTAAGGGGAAGGTGTAGCACACACTCCTTTGCTACTGTCTCCTGGAAAGTGAAAACTAAACATAGTTGACATTGTGGAGACAGAGTATGAGAAAGAAAAATAAAGGTATTTAATTACAAAAGCAACTTGAAAAGGTCTTCACAGTGATGAGAGTAAGTTAGTATCAGCTGAAAAACTCCACTGAAAACTGATTTACACCTGTAAAAAAACCTGTTCTTATGATCCAGGGGAAAGAATTCTGCACTATAATGTCAGTCTGGCCTGCGTCTCATTGGAAACAATTGGCTGAAAGCCAGCCACATTGCAACTGTGCTGCAGAACTTGTGCAAAACGTTGATTTTTTTCTCAAAATTTCAAATTTCTGAGGGAAAGCTTAAGGAAAAGAGTAGTGTTGCACTTGCTCATTTACAAGCTTATCAAGAAAAAAAATCTAAACATATCTACCCTTTATATCTGAGATGGAAAACATCTGAATGTTGTGTTGATATCTTGCTTTCCTAAATTTCAAACAAGAGAAAAAACACTGGAAGGTGTCACCTGCCCCATTCATCACCAATAAACAGGTAAATAATTATCAAAGTAAAAATATTCAGTTAAAGTGTGCATCTTGTAAACCCAAATCACCTCCCACAACTCTGCAGATGACAAAAATTTCAAAATATGCCCCCTCCTGAGTGTTATAAAGTCAAGGGATTTTCTCTATAAATTCCACAGTGACGTTATAGTTCTTCAATATAAATGTCTGCACCACACTACACTTTGAAAATCAAAAAATTGTAGTCCTTAAAAGATTAATACTAAATTACAGCTAATGGAGGATATTGCATAAGACTGCTTTTAATGTTAATCTACTAGAAGCTTCTCCTTTTTAGTTATCTGAGGGTACAGCGGAGTTTCCAGTTTACTGGTGATACTAGGAGCAAGTCTGATGATGGACAGGTTCAGGTACTGGAGATTCATCACACTACAGGCACCTAAATAGACAGTTTTCTAAAGGAGCTTAGATAGCATTTAAGTAGCTAAATGAAAAGGCTGGGCACAGCATGCAAGACCTTTTCACATCTGAAAACTCTCTTTACTTGTTTAAGTAGGATCTGGGCTTTTTGGAATACCTATGCAGGGTATAGTTTAAATTTTTTAAAGCCTGTATATCTAATGAAATTGTCTGATGGATCTCACATTTTCACAGCTGAGGTTTTTTTCATATGCTTGACTACTGCCCATATCCCAGCTACCTCTTTCACACATGAAGTAAGTGATTCAGTAGGCTTCTTTTCTTACAAGTTCCTCCAACAGCCACTGCAAAATGAGGTACCCAAGTAGTGTTATAGACCACCACCTCTCCTCTCACCTCTAAAAAGAAAATGTCTGATATATTCAGAATTGGGACTTAGATCTTTCACACACACACTGACACTTTAATATTTAGGTCAAACCCCTCAATCAACTTTAAAACAAGGTTACATACATTTACATTTTATCTACCCCTTGTAAATAAAGCAGTTACTGCCACTCCAACAGCAAGAGACAGTCAGCTGTTTCTCACAAAAACTTGCCAGCCTAACAGATAAAGCTAATACGGAAAAAAGCAAATACTTTCAACTCAATTTTTCAAAATTCAAACTTGCCTTCAAAATAAAGATATTTAACTACAACCAAATAAATAGAGTATGGTAACATTATCCTCCTTAAGACATGAAGTTTGTCAATAATAGGGGAAAACAAATATAATTGCACAAAGTTAGGCAAAGGGAGATGAACCAGGGCCATGCAGTTGTTTCCTCACTGAACTTTTACAGTGGATAAGGGATGTAGTTTGTTTTGCTATACTTACAGCCCTTGGTGAGACAGTTGTGCATCATCACCCCATACAGCTGTGATGAAGGTATGTGCCCAACTGTCCTAAAAAAAAGTATTTTCCTCATCCATTCCCATTCTTTTCATTTTGGGTGGCATGGGCTTCTAAAGCATTCAAAAGCATGGGTTGAAGCTGAGTCCTCTTGTGCAGTTGTAGAACTGTTCAGATTTCTATTGGAAGAAGTTTCCACTGCAATTGCACTAGCTAAGCAATAGAGGTACTTGGAAAAATAAAGTTTTCCTTCTGTTGAAAAACAAGGGAGAAGAAAATAAAGAAACACAACTGAAACATCAAACAAATGTGAAAATAACATCTTGCTGAAAATAGGAAAATTTAGTCATCATTAAGAAATGGTTTTGTGACTCTCAAATTGACTAAAAGTGCCTTTTTAAAATAATGATAAAACTTCACTTGCAAATGAATCTCCATCTCAGAAATTTGAGAGCCTCCTCTAAAGCACAGGGCAAGCCACTACTGAACCAGAAACAGAGCATAAGCCTTCTGAGACCAGGCTTACATGCTAGACTGTGCGACTCTCACTTGCTGTTGTGTTACCATGACTGAAACCTACTCAGCAATGTCAATGGGATAATTTGTGAATGAAAATGTCATTTCAGCCTCTTGTAGCTCCCTAATAAAAATGCTGCAAACACTGAAATCCCATCTTATTTGCTGCCTGGCTCAATCCATATGCTCATTATGCAACTTCCACGTATGGGCCCCGACTATGACTATTCGTTTTTGCAGGTGACAAAATTATGAATAAATGTGAAATTGTCTAATAATTGTTTCATGTTTATTTCATGGTACTGAAACTGTAAATGACATAGATGAGCCTCCTGTTACAATAAGGCTAGCTGGGCTTGGCAAATGAGTGATTCGTAACCATACGCATCACCCAGCAAAATGACTTTGTGATCTAATAGTGTTTTTCCCCTGCTGGACACAGGCAAAAATATATCTGATGCAGGTCTGGCATTTCATTTCATCATGCTACTATGTTGTGCTATGTAATGCACTGCAACAGAAGGATGCTCTGGAGTGACAAGCTGCCAGCTCTAATAAAAATGTATGGAAATAGATGTGCTTTCGGTTGAGGAGGCAAACTGTTAGTTCATCCAGAGGTGTGCAAGCACAAGGTAGTGCTGCAAATAAATTGCAGACAAGCCTGCTTTGTCCTCCCTCTTCTGGGCTGGATTTCTTCCACCTCACCTCACATCAGTCATTTTGCTCATGCTTCCCACAACACCATCTGGTCAGATCACCATTGGTTTCAGTGTGTCCCTAAATAAAGACAGGATCTCTCTCTCTATTGGTCCTAACAAGCTAAAAACTTGCCCCCATTGAAAATGGGTCCCCTTTTCTTTAGGTTGTACTAGTTGGCATTCAGAATGGAAGGTGAGGAAAGACATAGAAGAAAGTGTGGCAGAAAAGGAGTGCAGCAGGGCGAAAGATACACTACAATGAGGTAAAAAGAGAAGAATACAAGGAGTAGGAAATCGTAAAGGGAGGAAAAAATCTGAGAAGCAAATGGGAAAATGGAGATTAAAATAATGAAAAGAAGAGGTAAATGGGGCAGTACCTACATGTCTCATGAGAGCAAGCCAAGAACATTACAGGATAGGAGGGAGGAAACACATCCTTCCCAGGGCTCCACAAATAGACAAGCAGTTGTTCTTCCCACAGCTGGAGTGAAGATCTTCCATTTTGTGTACAATTATAGCTATGTAGTGTTTAATCTCAATGCCCAAAGTAGCCCAAATGGTTTCTCAAAAACAATATGCACAGCCCACATCAACCACTCCATCTACCTTGTTAAATCTTGGGATGAGCTGTGGAGTCGGATTTATAGTGTGTGAGGAAGAGCTATGCTAGCAAGGCTTAGAGAGCTTGTCTCAGTCTGAAAGAGTCATGGTTATTAGTATCTTCCAAGTGGTTTTCATAGACTTTCTTGGAAAATAAAACAAATCTATTTTAACTCCCAGGGAAGTTCAACAATTGCATGTTAACAAGATACTGCCATGTCTAAACATGTAACATGTTACTTATGGAAAGAAATAATTTTAAACTAACAGGAGCCTGTGTTGTGGATGTTGCAAGACCTTGACACAGCTGGACACAAGGACCTCTGTATTGAAATCGGTACTGTTGTAGGTAAAACAGAGTGATCATGAAGTGTATCTGCATGATACATAGTATCATAACATTTTGCTTCCATGGTCCTTGCGTGAAGAGAAACCAAGTTGGCCGTTGGTATTTCAATGCTGTTGTGTTACACATCATCACTGTAGGAAGATCTCCTTCTCCTGACTGTACCTTTCTACCTCCTATCCTCAGGCCTACACCTCTCCACACACATGTGATTGATGAGATATATAACAATCCTTTCACACATTTCCCTTCTTTGACTTCAGTGGTAGCTCTTAGTTCTTTTGATCTTTAACCATTTATGTAGGTCTTCAGATTGACAACAGTGAAAATTGTGTCAGATTTCTTTTCTGCAATATATTTTATATAAAAAATGACAGTTCATCAAGAGTGAGGTGTTGTGCGACAATTATTTTTTGAAATTAAAATTGGAAAAAAAGTTTAGCTAAGTAAAAACATTTTATTTTGACCTTTGTGGAACAAAACATTCTAATCCTCTATTTTGAGATTACTTTTAATTTCAGTATTTTCTTTACTTCGTATCTATAAAAAAATACAAAGAAAAACCTCAAAAATGAAATGAAATATATTGATTTTTCAACTGTAAAAGCATTAGTTGAGGGACATTTCAGTTAACAGAACATTTACATGAAAAGCTTTTGTTCTGCTACAGAAGAAAAGGCATTTCAAAATTATGAAACTCAGCTGAAGAGACGGGTCCCAAATGGTTTTAATGGATAGGCAAAAATACATGTTGTAACAGTAGGAGATTTCACCAAGTGCTCTATCATTCTTTTAGCTAAAAACTGATGGCTATTTAACACTGAATTTACCAACAGCAAAATAGTTCATTCTGTGTTTCACAACTGATTGACAATCATCTATAAGTAAACCACTTTTAAGAACTTCAGAGTTTTAAGCACCTAAGTTATAAGTTTGATGGTTTCTGTGAATTGAGAAACAGTCTATGGTCAACAGCTGATTTCAGAATGGCTGCCGCACAACAATGCAATCATAGTTCCTTTCAGCCATTAATAAAATAGGAAAAATTCCAACAAATGCTTGCGTGTTCAAGCATGTTATTATTATTTTCTAAAATATTCATCTTCCTCTAAGTTTTGAGAAACAATTGTTCCTCCAGTCTCATACAAACTATAGAGAGAAATTCACATCAGTAAACTTCTTTCAGATCCATCTTTGACAAAATTTGACACAAAAGTTGACGGACTTGAAAAAATTACACAGCAAGGCATGGAGAACATTGCTATTCTAGCTAGAAACAAAACTAAGAAAAGCAAGCAATTTTTTAAAAAGACATCACTAATTAAGGCCCACAGATACAAAAATCTGAGCATATACATAGCCCTGTTACACTGGCATACACTACTGATGTAACATTCTCTATCTGCATGTTGAATACTGGGTTTCAGATGTTTGAATATAAATCACATTTGAGGAGCAGTGTAATGTGTTATAGGGGGTGACAAACCCAAGTGCCAGAGAATTATATTTAAAAAAGAAAAGTCTAGTAACTTGGTGCACCCAGAGATGTCTTATATTTAGAGGTATAGAGAACAAGTATTGAGAAAGAGTAACCTCCTTTACACCATCTGAAGTTGAGAATTCAGAAACTGGTGAGTGCAAAATTGTTATTCTCTTCAGAACTGCCATGCAAATTTGTTCATATTTCAAAGAACATCCCAAAACTTAATTCGTGAGGAAAAAGAATTCTTTAAAAATTAATGAAAGCAGAGAGAAAGGCCCATGGACAGTTGGCATACAAAATGCAAGCAACAACTACCAATATTCAAGACGAAATGTTGATATGTATCAACTTGAGACAAGTACTGAAAAGGCAAGCATTCTCTGAATTTCTGAGCGATGAGGGAAATGCTTGGGGATTTATGCTTTCTATATCCATGCCACTAGGTCTTCACAATGATTTCACTGCAATTAAATACTCATTTTTTTAATCAAGTTGAAAGCACCAGTAAACTAGGAAAAAAGTTGGGAGCAGAAAGAGCTGTTTTATATTGTCACAGTAACTGAAGTTTAACAGTAACCAGATTGCCAGAAATTTGTGAAATGTTGCCCTGGGCAAATTTACATTAAACAAATCTCTAATTTGTTGTATAAATATAATCAGTTATATAATAACATTCAAATATCATGAATAATGCAATCTTCATTCATATTCACCAAGGACTTTTCTCGTAATCATTTTCATCAGTCTGGACAGTTTGCTTTTTTGGGCAGACAAGTAGGGATTTATCCAAGACCTTTTTGAACTGTTTTATCTTCTGGAATTCAGGAAAAGGAAAGATGACGAGAGTCCATGTTATCACGGGAGTGAGTAGCAGAAGCCTAGGCAAGAGAGTTCATAATTCATAACCACAGCCTATTATTTAGGGTAAGGTTTTCCTCTCTAAAGCAAAGATAAGAACAAGAGCATTTAGCCATGAAGAAGGCACACAGCCTGCATGAAGAGTCCTCTTGGTTCAATTTCCCAGTAGGAAAACAAACAGAATAAAATTCTGATCCAAATGAATCCAATGACTACTGAGTTAAATAGAACTAGGATTAGTCCCCATAACCCCAATTTCTGTTCATAACATAGAAAGGCTGTTCTCACCAAGCCAGGGACATCTAGCTATTCCAATCCTGCTGTTTACTGTCATGCCATCATTCTCCTATCAGCCGATCAGCTTTTTTCACCTTTATGGGTCTCTGTCTGTAGTGAGATCATTTCATTTCTTCCTGCTAGCTGAATCCTAATTTCCAGGTACCAGTTTGTGTACAACTGACAACTGACAAATCTGTAACATAGTATTCTGCCAAACAGAGGCACATCAAGTGTTTATAAAAATATGTGTGTGCATTTTCTTGGTGCATTGCCAGGGTGTAAGAAAACTCAGACATACTTTGTTCCTCACAAATAACAGTGCTGGGCTTTACTGGGTAAAAGAAGAGGAGAAAGAGAAGTGAGGGAGCCTCTAACTTAGCTGGGTGCATGTGATCTCAATTTAATACTTGTGGAGACACATGGCCACTTTCTTTCTACCCAACCATTAGACGCAAGGTGAGATTACAAAGGGCTGAAAGTCTGATCTTAAGGCTGGAATTGCGACAGGTGACCACAGGACATACGCAAACAGTCTGGAAACCCCACGTTATTCAAGAGAGGTTACAAGCTCAGAGGCACAATCATCCTCTGCAGTGATTCTTGTGTGACCAAGGCATGATGATGACATACAAAGAGATGGAGTGCTCTGGGCTATGACAAGAGGACCAGAGGCAAATGAATCAATACTGAGGAATTGTAACCTAGTAGGTATTGTGCCTAAGTGAACCAGAGGTATAGAGAAAGACTATAATTTTCAACTCCTTGCCTGGGAGTAAGTTTAGTTACAGAACAAAAGAGAGATATTTCCGTATCTCTGCCCTTGCCCTTGTAGCAAGAACTGCTGTGGGCTGAGTTAAAAATTAGGTTGGTTTTATACAACATCTTTCACCCTGATGATCCCTCCCTAGTGTCTTGCATTTTAACAGCTGTCATTCATGTTAGCCTAGCTCAGTTTTCCCAGTTTTCCTTTACTTCTTTTCCCCCCTTTGGGAAGTGAGTGACATGAAAAGAGAACAGAAACCATCACCAACGAAAGAAGAACTTGCAGCACGCTAATGAAATTCTAGGGAAAATCAGTTATAGACCCTAGCATTTGAAGGACTCTGCATAAATCTTTTTTGTGTGCTGCCTGTCAGTGTTTTTTGTTGCACACTCACTCCCTGTTTGGTTTTGAAAAGAATGAGAGGTTATAGCAATGCAGCCAAATCACCTTGTACTCTGCAGTACAGGGATCATGTACCTACCCTTCAAATCTCATCTCTTTATGTAGAAACAGGGTGTCCCTTCTGCCCTTGCTAGTCTACATCATGATTAAGTTTTGAAAGCCAGAAATGAAGAACATCTTCTTCCACTAGGTCCCTCTAGTAAAAATTAGAGGCTTATAAAAACCTCCTCAAAACTTTTAAATTGAACTAATTAACCCTCTCTAGACACCAAAGACATTACCTATAATTCAGTCACCATAATTAACAGTCAGTTCTTAATGAACGCTCTATACCGTCTACAGTGGGAAAAGCTGCACATAGAGCATTTCAAAGAAATGTCTGCATCTACTTACAGATTTTCAAAATATTTTTATTTGTTCCTTGTTTGCAGTTTATATTAATTTTCCTTGTCTATATTTAATTTATAGAAAAGCAATGTCACTCAGCACATTATGATCAACATTGTAGCAATTTCCCTTTAAACTTGCAATGTTTCACTTAATCATCCTTTCTATTAATAATCCTTGTACACATACAGTTATTCAATATTTAAAACTAAAACTATAAATGCAGTATAGTGCTTTACTTCAGCTTACCACTTATACAAAACCAAAACCTTTTAAAAAAATCAATCAGCTCTTTCAGAATCCATTAAAAAGGAGCATTTAATAGAAAACCTTCATTTTAAGCCTCAGTGAGAGAATATTATCTTTCTTTATATTAAACTTTGGAAAGGCAAACCTGTAAAATAAAACTCCCTTTTGTTTTCCTTTTCTGTTCTTCAACATTTACAAATGGAAGAAAAATACCCTCTTCATTGTAACTCCTTGAAATGCAAAACTTAATCAGCATTTTTGTTCTATTTAAAGAGGACAAACTTACCTCCATCTTACATTGCAAGTGTTTTAAGTGTATGATCTGGAGAAAGATAATTTCTTATCTTTAGGAAGTAGAGAGGAGGGAAAGCTAGTCAGCTGTTCCCTTATCTTCAAGGGGCTGTCCTCCTTATACAACTGCTATCCAAGTTCTGCCCTTGAAAGACAGATACCTATGAAACTGTACAACAAAATTTCCCTAACTTATCTCACATTGTCTGAAACTTATCATAAATTGCATTGCTTTTTATCTTTTCATTCAAAACAAAAACACTTAAGGGCATTTAATGTTTCTACTTTGCAATACATCTACTTGATTTTATTATACTGTCTAATGAAAGCACAGAGCAATGTGATAAAATACAGCATGACAATGGAGGCCTAAACATGAGACAGATCTCTTGTGGCATTCTGCTGCCATTATACTCAGCACTGGTAAGACCTTATCTAAAATATAGCCACCAGCTTTTAGCATGATACTTTGATAAAGATCTGAAAAGATTGGAAAGAACAAAGTACAAATCTCTATAATTGTGGGAGGAGATTGAAAGACTCGGGGCTCTGAATCACATTTCTTCTCATGAATGTTAGTGGCTAAGTATAAAGACTGAATGCTACACATCAGCTGAAGTGCATGGTGAGTTACCAGCAGGCAGCAGGTTTAACAGTTTGGTTTTCGGCTTCAAGTGAGGTGGAACACAGGAGGAACGGTGTCTCCAAACACACTGAGGGTCTGTGTGCTTCAGGTTGAGTGCTCACTTCTGCTCTTTGAGACTACCACTTCATTCCTACTAAACTGTTGCTCTGAGTCTCTTAAGTCACTTTACTACCTGATGCTTGGGTAAAACAGGGCTGAAGAACTGCAAAGAACTTAATCAATCTCATAGGCAAATGAACAATGCCAAGGGATCTTTTGCAGGAAGACCTGTCTCACTAAAAGGTAAAACTGCATGCCAGAAAGCCAGTCCATCAAATTCTTGGGAAAGGGGAGGGAACAAAGTAGCCATCAAATTAAGCTTGGCTTTGTGGACTGGTGTTCCTCCATTAACTTGACACCTTCATCTCCCTCCCTCAAGAGATTCCTGCATTAGATATGCATAATTCTAGACTCTGACCTTTGAAGCTTCTGAAACAAAACATCACCCAGTGTGTGAGGGACACTTTAAGAGAAGAGCTCTTTACCTTCTGCAGCAGGATACATCTCCTTCGCTCTTTTCTTCTATCCTAGCAACTCAACACATGTCCCCATCCCTGACACTTAATTGCAACTAAAGCAGTTGGGGGGAGTGGGCAGGAGGTGTTTCCATTACAATAAAAACTATGCTTCTTTTGCTGCCCTTATTACTTTGAAAAACAAGGAAACCTAATTGCTGCTAAGAGAAGTACTGAAAGTTATTTTTAATTTAAATTTAAATACATTTGTTGAAATGTGTCACTCTGATCTGATTCCCACATGATTTGGATTTCACATTGGTAGGAAATTTTTGTGTGTGTGTGTTCTGCTACAATTTTAAAGGGGAAAGAAAGCATCTTTCAGCATATTTTTTCCTTCTGCAACATTTGAAGAATATATTTTTATGGCAACTGAATATAACCTGTGGCCTAGCCCTTACTGAACTTAGCCTTCCAAAATCCAGAATGGATAAAATTGCATTAGATCTTCTCACGTGTGTGAATCATGGACAAATGGGTTAATTTGAGGCAAATTAACAAATGAGTTAATTTGACAACCCTAAGACATTAAGTGTGCTGGTGGCCTTGCAACATCTGTGATAAGTACCCAGCAACTCTGTCTTATTCCACTCTCTCAGTCCCTTATCCTATCTGGTGTTGGGTTGTTGCTGCTTCAAGAGAAGGAATTGACGAGTGGTGAAATATATGGGGTGGGGGGGAAATAATAATTACAGAATCACAGAATGGTTGAGGTTGGAAGTGACAAGTGGCTTGACAGGCACAATTGAAGGAAACAAGAGTTCTTCACTTTTTGTATTGATAAATTTTTCAAACCCAGGGCACAATGATTTAGCCACAGAATTTTTGCACAGTGATGAAATTTGTGACACCTCATCTCTTTATCAGTAGCACCTCTTCAAAATATGCTGCTCCTCAGTCATCATCTTCCCTTCTTTTCTCCTTTAGTAAATTTTCAGACATTTTGTTCTGACCCCAAATCTGTACTTCAGTCAATGGATTGTATAACACCTGAAGTATGCTTTATTCCTCCAAGAATACAATCAACACAGGAGCCGAAGTGAAATTCTTGTTTTCCAGCTTCACCTGACCTGTGGCAGCGCAGAAGCAAGCACTTCTAGGAGGGTTGCTTTTGTTTTGCAGTTGAGCCACAGAGAAAGTAAATCATTCCACAAGATACCATGTGCTTGCGAGTACCAGAGTGTTGGCCTATTTTATATTGTCCCTTCTTCCTGAGCTAATGCCGCTCGATGAAGATGGATCAACCATATACCATGCTCCATGAAAAAGAAGATGAGAATATTTTTAAGCAGAGAAACCTTATTTCAGGCTAAGTTTCTCCAGGAGTTTGTATTAGGTCCCAGTTCCAGTGTTGACAGTGAAGTTATGGCAGGAGTAGCCTGACTTTATTAATGATCATTTCACAGTGATTTGCAGTGGTTCAGTTTTGTAACCAGAAAGGCAGTTAATAACATCAAAAACAGGGATGGAGAAATGATCCAAAGGTAATTGCATATTGCTCCCATCTATTTCTTTCTCCTCTGATGAACAACGATAGCCAAAAAACTTTTATTCTCCACTTCCTGGTTTCCCAGCATCAACGCAGTTTCCAAAATAAAAATTTAGCAAATCACCTGTTTGCCTCCATAAAACATGTTCAAAAAAAAGTTTTCCTTTATCATTGCTTTCAGAGCTATGTGCCCTGAGGGAGCATTTAGACTAAGCTTTAAAAGCTTTTTCTTTACAACAGAATTAGAAATCTGCTTGATTTAAAATCAAATAAATACCATTTACAAGAAATCACCTGAACTCCAAGTTCTGGACTTCAAGGCAGTGTGGTAGGGGGAAATAACCATTTAGCAATGAGACACATGCAAATTACCAAGACCTCTTAAGAAGCATCATTAAATCAGGAAAGGAAGAAGTTCCCTCATAGGCAAGACCCTATCCACAAAGAAAGAAAATAAAACTGTAAAGAACACAAAGTGTCTCCAGTCTGTGACTGTTGAGGTGGATCTTGCACAATGACCTGTCCCTGGACTTTCTGAAGCAATCAGGTTTTCCTCAGGACAAGCTAGGAATGGGTACAGAAGACTCTTTTCACTGTGGGCAGGGGAGTGGGCCTGGTCTGAAGGTGCAGTTGTGCAGAGATTTCTATCAACATTCTGGTCAAGTGAGTGGTGAGATGGACACAGCATGTCTGAGATGGACAGCATGGCTCTCCCAGGGATGCTTGTGGGGCACTCAAGAAATTTGGGACCTTACAATGTCACTGACGGGAAAACTGCTGACAGATAGGAAGGAACATTGCATGAATGTTCTAAAACTGGGTGATTTCTTCTTGCTAATTTGGGTTTAGTTCAGGAACTGACATGAGCTGTTTCATTTTGGCAATAAGCTATATTTTTGAGACTTTGGTTTCAAAAAGTATGCCTTTTTCATTATAAAGCTACTATTTTTTTTAGAAGTGTTGAAAATTATTTGTTTGGGTCAAACAGAACTTTCCAGACCGATAAATATTTTCTTTTGTCATTACTCTCTCACTTCAGTCCAAGTCCCCCCAAATAGCTATTTCAGTCTAAGTAAAACTGATTCTTCCCTCTTAAGTTGTTTTCTGTTTGTTTGGATGTTTTTTTTTTGTTTGGCCACTGAAACAAAAAGAAAAGAAAGAAAAAATATCCACTGTTCACTGAGCTTGTCTCTACATTTCTGCACTTCCACCTTCCCTTCATGGCCCCAATACATTTACCACATCATCCTGTCTCCTGCATGGGCTCTGCGTCAGCTGTAGCATCTGAATGGTATATGTGTTTATCTTTTTCCCCAAGGTCAAGAGTAAAAGGTGGTCTCAAAGGCAAGTTTACAATGTTATTGTCCTTTGTGAAAAACAGAGCCATTTAATCTCCCTAATAGTGACTCTAATTAAGGATGCAAATATTCAATTAATCTGGAATACGCAGTGGGCTTTACAATTGAGTGAAATAATGTGAATGAAGTAATTGACCTGGGACCACAATTTATTTTTATACTCTCTCCATTTTGCAAAAGCATTACTTTGCTAAGAGTTATGTTTTATTCGCACACTTGGGTGCCAAAGCCCTGGGGATCTGGAATATTTAATTACATCAAGTCCACTCCCCAGTAACATGCACAATGGCGACAACTCACAGGTCAGCTTTTCTATATTCCCAGCATTGTTAGCACACTAACCCCCTTCTTTGCTGTCCTGGGAAAGAGGTGTATAGAAGGACATGGTTTTGAGAAATGTGTATTTATGAAGTGCTTAGAAACTTGTATCTCAAAACAGTTCTTTTGCCTGAGGAAGACAGATAAATTATCATTACTCTACCAACACTTTATAGTAAAGAAATTCAACAATGTGCCATGATGAGGAGAAGCAAATCAAGGAGCAATCTTTTAATGGTGGGAAGATGCATAGCACCATGCAATAGGCCCAGACCTATTGGCTGGGACTCAGAAGATCTGAATTTGTGCTCCATTTCTGCCCCAGATGTTCAGTAAGCTGTGGATGAATCTCCTATATATATTGCAACTCTGTAGTCCTCCAGGGATGGGTAGAGTATTTCCCTTTCCCTCCCTAGATCATTCATGCTAATGATAGGCTTTCTACCCATCATCTAGGTCTTGTTGAGGGACCACAGTGGAGACGACCCATTCCAGATGTAATACAAAAGACAACCTGGCAACCAGAACAGCTCCTTCAGCTCACTTCTATGCTGGCCCCTACCATGGAAAAGGCCTTTAAAAATACTGGTCTCTCATGCGAAGGGCTTTTTCTACAGGTCTACTATTTTAGGAGCCTTTTTCCAAACAAAACAGGCAGGCATCTTCAGTTGGGATACCAAGTTAAACTCTCAAAGTACTCCCCCTCACTGCTTACTGACACAAGGTAAATGAAATGTGTCATCTCACAACAGCTGCTCAGATGAGGTGGTCTCTTTTTCCAAAGGAGGGAAACATCTGAGAAGTTCTCAGCCAGAGGAACATTCTGCCTGTCTGGAGCACAAAACCAAAGAGCTGTCTATAGTGCTTGGGAGCAAGCACATTCAGATGATTGGTAATTGCTAAATATCAAGTTCCAGGTCGTCTATCACTACCTTAATGTACTTCCATCTCCAGTGAAATGCAAAGCCTTTACACTTATAAGTGATAATGTTACATGAAAGCAGCCAGGTGATGCATGCTCTCATTTTGTCTTGACAGCAAGACATACATTGAGCATGCCAGGCTATGCATCAGAAATCAACTCCCACTACTCTCATGGACTCCGTACCAGAAGAAAGAAAGCACAATCAATGGCACAGGTATGTAAACACAGGAAAAAACAGTACAGAAATGTAGCACACTCTGGATCCAAAAGAGAATAAGATATTAAAGGATAAAATTCACCTGTGGAGATGACCAGCATACAGTCCATGCAACACGAATGTCACACAGCTAGTCTGAAAATTCACAACAAATATAAATCTGCATTTTCTTCCAGAAACAAATGATTTCTGTTTACTCCTCAAATAAGACAACTCTTCCCCTATACTGTGTAATATGACCCTCTTAGCTAAGTAAATCACAGAGAAATAGGAGGGTTTTTTTCTTCCAAGGCATTCAGTAAAGATCTCCATGTGATAGTGGATGGCATCCGATGAGGAGGACAGCAGCCCCTTGCAACTGAACACTTAACTGAACAGATGATGCACAATTTCCCTTCCGAACCTCATCAAAGCCAATACCATCTCACTGACATACAGCACCTTAGGATATGACCCATTTGTTTAGAAAAAATCATGAATGGTTGTGAATCTACAGCTGCAGACGTGAACCTAAGATTCTCAAGATATTTGAACACAAGTATCACATGCTGTCCCATGAATTACACTGCAAATCCTAAACCTTCATTACAACTAAAAGAAAGGTTTAAAATACATATTATAAGAAATTCGTACTATTTAGAAAATGTCAATTTTATAGTCCCAATCAAGTGACTAAAAATATATCTTACTTTTTTAGAACACATATGTTTCAAAAGTACCTTTTTCTGAATATTAGGCTTTTAGTTAATTTTTTCCCATTTCATTTATTTTCCCCAGCTTACTAGGAAGAAGGTAGGAAATACTGATTCTTTTCCAAATGGATAAATATAAGGGATCTGTGTGACAATGAGTGGTTCAGAAACATGAAAGGGACAGTGTTACAAATACAAAACAGTACCCTATGAGGGCAGAAAAAGAGAAGGGCAGATATTTTTCCTGGTTGGACGAATAATATTCTTTCATGAACCCCATTTTACACATGTCCTTGATAAACATGACTCTTTTTTTGTCTACATATATTTACTTTCTTCCTTTTTTTCAATAATGCAAACCCAAAATCTATTTCAAAACCACCTTAACTGCAGAATTAAGTTCAACTTTAATAAACCCTGTCATAGGATTAGGGTTCAACTTTGTAACCTTATCAAAGTATGGTCTGTATCTTCTTATTTTATGTCTCAAAGCTGACCTGGGCATCGCTTGTAAAGTATTTAAGTTGTAGTTCCTTATATCTTTCCAAACATGTTCTTCATAACTCCTCTTGCCCCCTAAAAAACCCCTAGCCAAATTATAGCCAGATGCCTGGCACTTTTGAAGAAATACTGTAACAACAAACAAGTGTGTATATGAGAAAAACTGAAGGGAAATCCATTTCAATAATAAAACATATTTCATTTTCTAGTTCCTGAGATATTATTAAAAAGAAGGAGCAGAACAAATAGGCAGGAAAACATGAAAGATATGTTGACAGAGTTCTAGTAAACATTCAGAAAATTTAAAGTTAAGCCGATGCTTGCATTATGCCTTTTGTAATGGTATCCATTAAGGATTCCCTGGGCAGGTTTTCATTTCAGCTTGAAAGCTAAAGATTACTATAATCTTAATTCAATATGTGCTCTGTCTGGTTGTAATACCTACTTAGAATGTGAAAAGTCTTGCATGGTTACTGCCCTTTTTATTTAGCATTGCATCAAACAATCAAACAAACAACACAAAAATACTCTTAAACAACATTAAGCTTGCAAAATCAAGCACTCACAAGGCAAAAATGTCAGAACTTACTTTACGCCCATTATGTATTAGGTCACAGGAGGATAATGGCAACGTCCAGGTTCATCTAGCTGCTTTCCCTAAGACTGTCTCCCTAGTTCCTGCAGAGAAAGAGTCATCTCAAGAAGTGGCAAGACTGAGGTAATTGTCTATTTTGGGTCATCTGGAATGACATTTCAGAAAAGATGCTCTCTCTTCATTTGTCAGAGAAGCAGCCTAAGAAGACTGCCCAGCTACCTTTGCCAGCTAAGGTGATTCTTTGACATAAGGTCATATGAAAACTCTCCATTTCTGAAGGAGTGTCATACAGCTGTAAAGTACATTTCTCTGACAAAAATTGTCAGAAGTTCTGGTTGTTTTCTTCACTTTGGTGCCATTTGGGTACCTGCCATGTATTATGCAAGAAAAAAAGTTATCACAAGACGTGACTAAACCAGAAATTTTTATTGATTCAGCTTCTACCACATTCATGACTGCATTCTTTTCCAAAGCAAACCCTAAGTTTGAGAGGAACCCTCATTACTACTGCTTTTTGCAGATATAAACTTAGAATTTACTTATTTTCATTTGCCTCTTCCTTTCACCCATAATTATTACCCTTAGTTTAAAGTTCAACCCCAATGAGGACAGCTAGAGCAGTTACTCATGCTTCATATCTTCAATTGTCCTTTTAAGTCATCTTAGACTCTCCAGAGACAACTGAGGAGAAGCTTAATTTAGGTACTGTCAGCTGCCCCTGCAAGCAACTCTGTCTCTGTGGCTGATAGAGGAAGACAATTCCCAGTCTTTCGACCCCAGTGAAGTGCTAGAGTTAAGCACAGCAAATACGCCTCAGACTTGATATGGAACTAAGTTTTTCTAGTATGAAAGGCATAAGTTTTGTCCTGAAATCCTACGTAGTAGCTTCTTTAAAGAGGATTTAAGGGCATTTTTGTTCACAAGCTACATTCCCTTTCTTTTCAATAGTTTATAGACATTGTGTGTGATCTGTTCTCATAGAAATCAGGTATGCAGATGGAATATGGATATGAAGCTGCTAAAAATGTGTCAGGGTGAAATTGTATGTAATATTCTTCCAGTCTTCAAGAACAGGGGAGAAAAATGCTGAAGTGTTCAGAATTTAATAACAAAATGAGAACATGTTATGTTTCCCAGCTTTCCCTGTATTCTCAGTATATCTGTGTGTTGGTTTTGACTGCGATAATTTTTCCATAGTAGCTTGTATGGGAGTATGTTTAGGATTTGTGCTGAGAACAGTGTTGATAATTCAGTTTTAGTTATTGCTGAGCAGTGCTTACACAGTCAAGGCCTTTTCTGCTTCTCACACCACTCTGACAAGGAGTAGGCTGGGGGTGCACAAGAAGTTGGGAGGGGACAGAGCTGGGACAGCTGACCCCAAGTGACCAAAGAGATACTCCATGCCGTATGATGTCATGCTCAGCATATAAAGCTGAGGGAAGAAGAAGGAAAGAGGGACATTTGAAGTGACAGAGTTTGTCTTCTCCAGTCACCATTACATGTGATGGAGCCCTGCTTTCCTGGAGATGGCTGAACCCCTGCCTGACCATGGGAAGTGGGGAATGAATTCCTTGTTTTGCTTTGCTTGTGTGTGTGGCTTTTGTTTTCCCGGTTAAACTGTCTTGATCTCAACCCAGAAGTTTTCTCACTTTTACCCTTCTGATTCTCTCCCTCATCCCACTAGGGGAGAATGAGTGAGTGGTTGTGTGGTTCTTAGCTGCTGGCTGGGATTCAAACACGACAGTCTGAGATGGTGGATTGGGGTGCATTATCTGATATTTTAATAACACATGCATTCTGCAGGCTAGTTCTCACTCTATTGTTTAGCTTGATTATTCCTGGCATTTCACCCTGAGGGTCACATTCTTCATAGGAACAAACCAATACCTTCCCTATTTGAAAACTAGGAATCGTTATATTAAAACTTACAGAAGTCATTAAACAAGGTGCTCTTTTTTTAAGTTGCAACTGGTTTGCTATAAAAAGTCTCCTAGGGAGGGACAGAGGGAAGGGGAGGTGACATGCATTATATCTGTACAATAAACTACCACTTTCTGGCCCAAGAGTGTTCTGTCACTTTGCTTACCTGTTAGTGCATGTTCCTGACTTCTGATTGAGCCATCATTTTTTTATATTTCCCCAAATTGATTCCCTTCCCTCTGCATATTCTGTGACTTCTTCACTGCTAGCGATCTGCAGGTAGATCTACAAGCATGCACAACTTTGTAGGGTGCCTTGACAAAACAAGCAAAAGCAGAAGTCGCCAGTGTTTCAGTACTGCCAGAAATTTTGTAAGCCACTGTTGACATCAACTGGCTGACAGAAGCAAGGACAAGAGGAGAGACTTCCCCAAAACTTCCATGAATGCTGTCAGTAAGTCCATGTGCACAGTCTCTGTCATGCATCAAAGCTGTATGGAAACTAGCTTGTGCTCAAGCAGAGTGCTAAGGAAAGCATTAGGATATGCTGATGGGGAAAACTCTGGGGCCCAAAAATATTCCTGCCTGTACTGTAGATGTATGCAGTCAAAAGTATTCATTATTGGAATGCTGTCATTGCCCTAGCTGGGTCTGTAGGTCCCCTCCGTTCTCATATCTCAGCTTTGGTAATAACCTTGCACCAAGCTCACCCTACCTGTGGACTTCCAAGGGTAGGGTGTTCTCTGTACTGGGGGTGAAGGCTGTGCTGTGAAAGTCATGGAGGTTGTGACTAATCATAGCTCACTATCTTCTGAGCTGCAGGAGAAAGGAAGAGGTCAGTGGACACAGGTTTTTATTTCAAATGTTCTGAACAGGGTTGGAGATGCAACTCATTAGCTATTTAATAATTTTTGTCTCTGAACATGTCTTTTCTCCTCTGTAATTTCTTGTTTATTTTTAGTATCAATAATTCTATAGTAGCATGCAATCTGTACTCAATATACAAATCAAGAACACTTTAAAATGCAAACATCAGCATTTTAACAAGCCAAACAAGGGACAGCAGCCTACTTCTGTATAGGATTTCTAGGTGAGCTATCCTCAAAGGACCATCTAATCATTAAAACAAAAAAGTTTGAAAATTGAAATTAATATTGCACTTCAGCGTGTCAGAGAAAAGTTTTTCTTGGCATCATACGTTTCTCCTAGCTCAAATACCCTCTCTAACTTTCCTAACTACTAGACTTTAACTTATTATTTGTGTAGTTGTCAGGTGGAAGGGAGTACTGGATTACTCATGCTTTGGTAATCACTTCAAGATTTTGCTTTTATGTTTTGCAGTAACAGGGAGCTTCAGGTGAAGTATAATAAAGATCAGAAAAATCAAAGGAAAAAAAAGAGACAGGAATAGTCATACTGGCAAATCTCTAAATGTAACCTCTGATGCCAAGAACTCCACCTATTGTAACTGGAAGATTAGTGGGGTTTGCGATTTCATTTACTATGAATATTAGATGTATGTGGGTGGGATGGTGAAAGACACCTAGGGGAATTGGATATTGAAATCCTATTAAAAATTTAGATACTTTTAAAAATGCTGTCTTCCAAGCTTAAAAATAAATGTTTCTACTTGGCTTTCCTCCTGCTAGGTCCTGCAAAATATTGTGTTCAGGATGTTGTAGCTAAATTGTACAAAGAAAAAAAAAAACCTGAATAGAGGATCATTTACACGTTCTGGGAAGGCCAAAAGGGGCCAATTTTCCATCTTCAGTTTGCAGTGAACTGCAGTGACCAAAATGCAGCTCATTCAGTACAATCTCTACCTTTTTGTCCCAGAATTCCCTGGATTTTTCAGCAGCCTCTTCAAGCTGGGAAGTAACAAGCAGTTCAGCCCTCATATTGTAATGGTAACCAAGTACAAATGTTTCACTTGGAAAACAATGGTATTCTTACTACTATTTCAATAGATATTACCCCAGAGATAAATTAAAAAGGTTGAATTTTTCAAAATCGCTGCACCTGGGAAATTAGTTTAGGCAGAGAATTAATTTTTGGAAAGTCAGTCTCAAAAATTTATTTGCCCAGGCACGCTGTCCTCAGGCTACTAATGACAACCCCTGACTGCAAATGAATATTACTCCCTTTTCAGATCAACTTCCAAAGGGCACTGAACATCAGTGTTTGCTCATCTATGTATAAGAGCTGTGAGAAAGCGCAAGGGTGAAAGTGAGAGGAGAGAGGGGTGTCACTTATGGGGAGTTGGGGTCAAGCCCTCTCTAGTCAATAAAACTGTAAGGCATCCTACTACAGGAGCGACGAGTTTACTTTTCACGTAAAATGTAGAAGTTAAATAAAACCAAGCAAATTTTACATACTATAGTCAGTAACATTTTCCAGTCCCGTCTTGACAAATTTCTGTGATCAGACATACAACAAAGGAATAGGAGAGCTGTTAGACAGCTTCTTAGATGGTATTTTCAGTAACCTTCTGTAAAGATTTCATGAACAGTCACTATTCTGGAATCAAAGAAGTTGTATGGCAATATTTGCAGAAAGCCAGATGTTCAGCTGTAAATCTAACTGTTGTGTTTGGAAAGAATTCAGGTGATGATTATGCAGGCAGAGGAGGTTAAGGTCTGAGTACTTGAGTTTACCTGTTCCTGAGCCATGGCTCAATAAAAATTCACTGATATTTTAAAATTTTGAACAAGAAAAACCTTCAGCACGATCACAGGCCTTTTACCAAAGGAAAGAGTATGAGACTTAAATATACCATATTATGCATCGTTTACCCAGCCGACTCTCATTAAGAAACTGATATCCATTGACTATCCCGAAAAGAGCAGTCATATCTCAAAACTTCTATCTTAATATGACTTAGTTTACTACCAATGGCTTTGGCAGTGGGAGAGATGAGATTATTTCTTCTTAAATTCTCTAAAATTTTTTGCCGTCTCTCACAGCGGCTATGGATGCTATAGGCTTGCTGCTTGATGGAAAAGAAGCTTTGGCTCTCCTTGTCTTCCTTACTTAATATATACCTAGCCTTTCATCACTACATGACAAGATAAAGAGAAAGAACCAGGAAATTTTCATTACATACTCAAGTTTTGACCATCTCAGTCAAGTTACCTTTTGCTCTCTCAGGGAATAATCTTATTATTCCCTGAAACGGAAATATCTGTACTGCTCCCTTTTCTCTAGATATTTTCATCATCCTTCTCTTGGCTTTCTTCCTCCTATATAAGCCACATGTTGATGACTGGACTAGATGAAAACTACATATAGCATTCCTGTCCTTTTCTAGACATACATCTTCAAAAAGCCTTTGTAAAATGCCACCCTATCACTACAGTGAGGACTCTACTCATTTCATACTTCTTAATACAGATGGAGAGGGCTATGCAAGTGACAAGTGTATAAATCTTGTATCAATGTAAAAAAAAAAAAAATCAGGTTACAAATTTATAATCTGATTTTGTCTAACATTTATCAAGTGTGTCAGAGTAGAGAAGTACAAAGAATGGTGCTCCAGATTTCTAGCTTTTGTTTGGGGGGGACAAAACTCAACACATAAACCAAAACTAAGAACAACCCTCCTATATGCTTTTCTGTTTATAGTAATAATCTTGAAAATACAGACCAAATATAGGCTGACTAATGCTTGCCTGAATCCTGCAGAGACTTAAACTTAACAGCTTAGAAGTGAGACAGACTTTGCAGCCGTGAAGTCTACTGTGTTTTCAGGTTGCCACAGAACTAAGTATTTCTCACTGCATCACTTGAAGTTTTGTACTCTGTGCAACAGAAACCACCTGTTGTTGTTCCACATATTCTGTTCAGTTGCACTGAAGGTTCTCTCACAGGCACAACTCGACAGACACAACCAACCCAAGCCATCCAATACAACAGTACAAGAGCTCCTTAACCCATTCTAGCTGAAAATAACTGGGCTAGCAAAGATCTGCTGCTTTAATGGGTGCAAACACTGATTTATGCCAAAACACTTTGGGGAGAAATAGCAACATCAGATCTTAATAAAATTGATGGGTTCATGAAAGGCAGGTCCTGCTTGACCAACCTGATCTCCTTCTACGACCAGGTGACTCGTTTGGTGGATGAGGGAAAGACTGTAGATGTGGTCTACCTGGACTTCAGCAAGGCCTTTGACACTGTCTCCCACGGCATTCTCCTGGAGAAGCTGGCAGCTCATGGCCTGGACAGGAATACCCTTCGCTGGGTGAAAAACTGGCTGGCCGGCCGTGCCCAGAGAGTGGTAGTGAATGGAGCTAAATCCAGTTAGTGACCAGTCACGAGTGGTGTTCCTCAGGGCTC
>NW_009600744.1:0-23417 GCF_000690535.1 Cariama cristata
GCCGGCCCAGCCTTAAACGGTGACATTTGATTTAACATTTCTTTGTCCTTGCCAAAGATGCTGGTTACTAGACAAGGAAAATCTTGTTCAACTAATGTGAACAGGATAACACTTTCATTTGGATCCTTCATAAATAGCTTCAGCTGACATTTAGGCATCAAGTAAAACAAGTCAGACAGACGTGGTTGTATATTTAAACTTTAAATGTAGAAATGTCTCTCACTGGTAGAAGAATAAGGATGTGGAAAAATATGGGCAGGATATTAACTAATTCAACTAGAATTGTCAGTATTGTGCAGAAAATTGCATGAGTCTTTTTAAAAGAGCTTACTGCTAGGAAAGTAGGTGTATTGCTCTTCTGAGTTTTCTGTAACATGAGTGGAAGTGATTGTTACCAGGACAATACCTTTCCTTTTGTCAGATGTTCTGATCCATATTCAGCAAAGGGCAGGGAAGGCCAAAGAAATACCTTGGTGTTACTTATCAGTGGGTTAATCCCATGTTCATTTGTGGGATAATGTGTTTTCTATCAGGAAGTTGGCTGCCAATTTCATTAGAAGCAAGAACTAGATTTTACTATAGCAGCAGAAATCTAGAAAAGTCTTGAAGCACTCTCCTGAACTAACTCCAGATTTCAGCTGCAAGAATAAAGGCAGGAAAGGATTTTCTCCATGTGCAACTGACAACTGATGTGTTTTTTGCTTGATTTCTGGTGCACAATATTTGTCATGTTTTCTTCAGAGATGTAAAAGAAATGAATCTTCTGCATGTAGCTTCCATGAGGAACATTTCATTGCTACTAGTCTAGGTCTCAGCTTTTTATTTCTGATTATCTCTTTCTCCTTATTCTTTACGATAGTTTCCTTAGCTCTAAGTTAATACTTTCACCGAGAACATTGATGATGTTCCATTTTTTTCACTGTAATGCTAAATTCTGTATGTAGTAATTTAATTTCAATACATCCCCATTCACTAACCTCTTCTTAGTCCTCCAACACCCCCTTTATAGCTGTATTGCTGTTTTATCCCATTTGATGCTAGACCCTCCTTAAAATATCCTTCAAAGCACAGAAGGAAAACAGCCAACTATTTCCTTGTGTTCTCTTCTATTCCCCAGCTTCGGCACAGGGGGTTTGATGAGGAGGACAGGATGAAGTAGCTACCATGTCCTTATCTATCAGGGGAAAAAAAAGAGACTATACCAGTGTAGGATGTGTGTGTTCCCCGGGTTCAAAATCTTAACAGGCAGAGCAACTCCATAAATAATGGAGAGTTTCAAGCAATTTCAGCCTTGCCTCTTCCACCTCTGCTACCTTTCTTCCTTCTATTCCAGGGCCAGTAACAGCCACAATTCTTGGTGAGAAGAGTAAACAGATAGTCAGTCCTATATAGCTATGGCCATGGAAATGGCCTTTTCCAGAACAGGTGGACTTGATGCAGAGTCAGACAGGTATTGTAGCTTCAGTCATTGATGACTCTGAGGACTGCTGCCTTTGGCTTTAGACAGCTCTAACCAAGTGAATGTTTTCTAGCACTTGTTAAAACTGAGTGTACCTCACCCCCAGAGCAGTCATGCTTCTCCTGAATGCCACCAGCACCTCTCCAAGGTGTCTTACGACATATGTGGTCCACTTCCTGAAGACATGAGACTGCTTATCTAAGAATATGGCAACACAGGCAAAAAATCCCCACTACAGATCAGCACTTTTAAAGTGCGTCTGCAAAAGGTACAATATATTGCATGCAAAGCCCGTGAGGCGAAGACATCTCCACTCATGTAAAAAACCCAAAAAGCAAAACCACAACTACAACTTATCATTGAAAAACCGCAAAGCACAATGACAATATATTTCAACATTAAATACGACTGTTATAGCATGTGTCTTTAAACAGATACCAGGGTAGCTCTTCAACAAATATAAACAAAAAAGGAAAAGACAGTTACAGTCAATGTTTATTTTTTAAAATTTTACCCAGGGGAGTTCCCACTACCCATGAACTGAGAAAGCACAGATTTAAGAATCAAGATCTATTATTAAAATCCTTACTTCTGAAGAGGTTGTGTATTTCTCTTTATTCCATATGACTGCAATTATGTACATTCAGGGTGGAAAATAGGCGGGCACTAATATTTTTTCAGAAGGAAAATGTAATTATCTAAATTAATGTGATGTAGTTTTGAAACTCAGTATTTTTAATTTTTTAAAAAAACAAATATAAGTAAAATGAATGAAAAACTTTTCGATGCCATTGTCTTATTAATGTTGGATTTTTAATCATACCAATTGTTTCTAAGAAAGACATCATTATACACTTTTAATTAATTTCTACTTAACAACTCTGGGTGATTAAGTCTTAAGCATATCACACATCATACGTAGGGGAAAAAGGTAGCTTGATATGTTACATAATATAAAATAGACAACACAGACTGCTTGTTACTTGAAACTTTTAAAATTTGATTTTTTCTTATTAAAAAATTCCACCTTTCTTGTCAACATATTGTTAAGAGCAGAATGAGAATCAAAGTTAAACCCATTTACTTTTAAGTGTTCCAGTTTAAGGTGAGGTCTTGCACAACATCTAATGACACATACTGCCTGACAGAACTTGTGCTGGATAAGAACTGCCAAAGCAGAGTACTTTCCAGGTTGTCAACTTCCAGCGACAGATATTTATTGACTAATTAAATGGTCCTGTCACATTCTTATCTAATAGAAACTTAATGTGAACTAACCACAGCACAATTATAGTGCATAACACATTTTGGATGACGCATTCATTTCCTACTTTATAAGCAAATCTAAAATTCTAAAGGTCTATGTAACCCAATGTGCACATATAGTTCAACTCCACCAAACTCTGTGAGAATTACAGCACATATTTGTATTCTCTTTGCAATCCTAAAAGCTGCTTGGGCAATTCCAAGACTTAAATTTTCTATTTTTAAAGGTAGCTCCATAAATTCTATGAAGCCATTTATTACTACAAGCTACATAAGTTACTCTGGAAAAATACAACTTGCACCCAGAAATATACTAGGAAAACACCTTTGCTGGAAGGATTGGACTCCATTCAGGAATATATCAACTCAAGTACAATAATAACAAAAGAAAAGAATATTTTCACAAGTACTACATAGTAACTGGGCACCTGATTTTGGAATCTAAACTAGTCTTACTGAAGCAAACAGCTTGTTTATTTTATCTGAGTTTATTAGGAGATCCTACTTCTGAAAGAATCATTCCTTCTCTGTTGCAATTACATGTTATAGCCTCAGAAACATCAGATAGTTGCCAAAAATCTGTCACTTTAAAAATAACTGCCAGGTACTGTACAGAACATGGGGTTAAAAAAAGTTAACCTTCCCACTAAATATTAGCATTACAAATCTAGTTCATCCCCCATCTTCCTTCTTTGCATTCCAGCCCTGAACGTCCTTATAAACTTTGGCACAACTCTTGCTAAATAGTTGAGTCCAGGTAAGAAATTCCAACTTACTATTTTTAGCAAAATAAGTTATGCTAGTCAGTGTATAGACTCCAGCATTATGCAGTACCTTCTTATTAGGAACCGAAAAAAGTAAGAGATGGAGTAATTGCTGTAAAAAGAACACCCTTATTAATAGTAGTTAAACAAATTGGACACGAAAAAGGAAATATTTTGCTCTAGCTACATCACCTGAGGGAAAATACTCCCATTTAGTATACAAGTAAAGTTATTAATCAAAGTAAACAGAACTTTTCACTTAGTATATGAGTAAAATTATTAATCAAGTAAACAGAACTAATTATGCAGGACTTTTCTTTCCTCTTGGTATAACATAAATATCTGAAGCTTTGAAAAAGTGAGTAGTGAGTCATGAAGAGCCTAAAACAATCTTATCACATACACAGTGAGACATTGCTAAGTAGGGCATGTACTGCCAAATGCTTGAGCTTCGAACCTGAAAAAGTTTTCATATGCTTATCTTGGGTCATTATATTTCCTTTTTCTCCAGCGTGTTAAGTATAGCAGAATTTACAGAGAACCCAGATAACTCCAAGTTACGGACAATACATTATGAAATCAACTGTTTCAAAAAAAACCTCAATTATTGCTTAGCTAGCCAAAAAAACTCCCCAAATAATGCACTATAGATTTCATTCTTTTAGATTAGTTGATACTATATTTTGGTTAAACCTCCCATTCCCAAAACTACACTCATATACAAGTCAGAAGAAATTGAAGGGAAAAAAAGAAGCACCGTAAATACGCTGCAAGACTTGTGTATTCCTATTAACAGCACACAATTATACAGTAACCTTCAACTTATGCACTCCTCTTACTTTGCATTTTCAAAGTCAGTGACTTACTAATCAGTGATGGCTATAACTCTTGCTCCTTTACACTTCTACCACTTTTAGTATGTATAAATCACTTGAAAACAGACACCGATATTAAATAGATTAAAAAACTTCAGACTCTTAATGAAGATGATCATTGATTTCAGAAGAAAGCCGTTGACTAAACTCAAGGGGATCTACAAGAAGAGGGGCTATGCTTGGCGATGTCAGTGGCATGTTGGGATCTCAAGGTCTATTTTGACATATCAATAGGTAGCTATAGGAAGTGACAGGAAAGACGAAGTCTGGCAGTTCAAAAAGAACTGCCTTTTTCTGCAAGAAAATCCACCTTCACAGGACATCTGAAAATAGAAAAAAATGTTGAGATATTGGGCTTTTAGGTAAGAAGAGGAAACTACCATGAAGAGGTAAAAAGGGAAAATAAGCACCAATCATAAAAAAAAGGAGAAATCAGCACCCATGGCTTTCCCCTAGCTCAGAATTGAACATAAGGCATTTTTGAAGCATTTTAAGTATAATTTAATACTTCAATTGCACATTTATCTGTTGTCACTAATGAATTTATTAAATAACACAGAATTTATTTTTAAGTTGTGGAACTAGTTGGGAAGATCACTGCCGTGCATAAATATATTGAAGGTTACTTCCCTGTGCATGTTCAGGAAAAGAGGCAAGCTTTGGAGACAAAGTTGTTCTCTTTCAAATGGACAATGACCTTTTTTTCCCAAGCCTCTCCTCTATGGACTGGCACACGGTACCATGGACTGCTTAGTTGGGTCTCCTCCATCAAAATGGCATCTGTACATTTCCATATTTTATGACATTAAAAAATTAATATTGAATCAAGAAAACACATCCTAAGAATGTCAAGAAGGAAGAGAACTCAAAGTTTTCCTTCTTTTGCCTCTTTCAGCCAAAAAGGACACACTGTCATACTCTAAGCCCAAACAACAGGCAGTAAGACTAAAACCCCATCTACAGGCTGGAGTATCTTAGCCTGAAGGCTGAAAATACACTTTGGAAAATGAAATAGAAATTCCTGAACTATCCTTCTCTCTTTTCTACCCTCAACCACATTAGCAGATTTTGTATGATATGAATCTTTCAGTTACTCCCTTTATGTATCCTTTATTTCTGAGGTATTTCTTTTTCTACATGTAACCGCTCAGATTTTTTTTTCCTTACTCTTATCTATCTTTTTCAAATGTAAAATAAGTTACGAGAATGAAATGAATTATCATTTGTTTTTCACATGGTTCTTTCATGTTACATTGATTTGGGGATGAAATAGAAATGCAAACCAAACTGAATGTTTCTACATACAACTAGAGTTACTTCGAGCAGCTGATTTCTGGGTCTTTAGTCACTGAAGATTGCTGAAGAATGCCATTAGCACAGCATTTGTGTCTTTTTTATCAGGCAACAGGAGGAGGCTTATTAGCCTCTCTCACTGATGAATGTCTCTTATGTTTTTTTGATATTTCATGTCTTTTTTGTTTCATCTAGATTCTACCTGCTGACTTGAGGTGAGACCAGCAGAAGGAACACTACATTTTAGGGCAATCAGACACAGAAACATGTTGAGGATCTGAAGAGGCTTTATTAGGAAGCTGAACTGATAGGTCAAGTTTTCTGGACCAGCCTCCTACTGAGCTGTTTTTTTTCAAGGTGAACAAGAGAACTACTCTTAGGATTATATTGCAAGATTTTTCTTGTAAGGAATCTTGCACAGAAATTTGAACACAGAAAACAGATTTATTCCATTGCACAAAAGACCAAAGCAAGCAAATGGAATGAAATACGTAGTTAAGTTACTTCATAAAGTTATTCTTTCATTTTGTTCTAAGAAGAAAGACATAAAAATAAAAGGAATTGGAAACTACACAAAGAATAATGAAATTAAGATCCCCGTCTCGTTAAAAGGAGACATAAACATTAAGTGCATGAAATGCTCACCTAATTTGCCTCTCTAAAATAAAATACTAAACATCAGAAATTACAGTATCATCTCCCTGTTGCTAATCAAAATGACTTTATTATTATTTTGTCCAATTTAATATTTTCTGTGTGCATGTATTAAAATGTGTGGTTTTATAAATACAGGAAATAAGTCACGAAATCAAGATTATATTTGCCTTTTTGGCAGTACTTTCCTTCTTTTTCCACGAAACATCTAATCTGTATGACTCAAAGCTAGCTCGTGGCCTTCACTTTGCACATAAATTTCTGCAGTCACTTTAAAGGCAGAAGGAAGTTATCCATTTCTCATATTGAGCAACAGACAAAAATAATACTACTAGTTTATGCTCAAGGAAAGGACTTGGCTCCATTTGCTTTTTCTTCAAGTATAATACATGAGAAAAAAAGATAGACATAATCAAAAGAACTAATAGGAAATTTGAAGAACACAGCAGAAATACAGCTACGGATTATTTACTGGCCTGTGTACAAAATCAAATCATTATTTTATTTGTTGCATTTTGACGCTATCGTGTGCAGAAAATGCTTTCTGTATAAGAAACCAGTTTCAGATAGCATTTCTCTAAGACCACGAACATGAATGGTATTATTTCAAATAATTTTATTTGCCTGTTATGATTTAATTCTTGTTAAAGAATGTTGTTCTATTTGCAGAATTTTAAGACATTTTTGAGAAGACTTAAACTAGATGAAAGCTCTGCAAGTAGAGAATTTTAGTAGTGTATATGTAGGAGTTTAATTTACGGTACCCTTTGTGTTTATAAACTGTTATTGTAAAAATAAAATCCAAACTATTTGAAAATATTTATCACTTTTACTACACTGAACTCTATATACAAAAAAAACCACTTTAAAAACCAACATGCGGACCTTTTTGCTTAAAATTTCGTTTACTAATTTCACATATTACATACTACATGTTGACAAAAAAAACTGAAAAAAGTTGTTAAGCCCTCATACAAGTGACTAGCTCTTGCAAAAACCTCAGCTGTTGGGAGGAGAGGCTACCGGTACTTCTGCCTGCAGTCATTGCCCGGTCTGGGAAGCATCTTTTGCACAAGATACCAATGAAAATGTTGTTAAGGTCAGATTCTTCCAGTGACAGAGGGACTCACACTGAGAGACTCATATGCCTGTGGCAGGAACCAAGGTAGGAACTCTGAGGCCATGAATCCCAAACCAGCTAGCAGAGGGAGAGGTAGCTCATCCAGTTGACAGCAAAAGTCTCCTAACAGCAAATGGTAGGGCAAGTCTTATTTCTAGGAAATGGAATGGAAGAGTTATTAAGATAGGACGAAATAGGTTCTGCAGCTGCACCACTTTGACTCAAAAGCTGAAGAAGAATAAATTTTATTTTTCTGCAATTTCTTGAAGAGAAGTACACAATCCTTAACTCTGACATAGCTCGGCAGAGCTTTTGTTGTCTGTTTCTTAGATCATGTTCATTGAATAAAGTATTCATTAAATGGTCAGTAAATAACACTCACCCTTTCAGTATAAGCAGGTAGATATACGAGTGGTCTTGATGTGGTGCCTCAGGAGGTAAAAAGAAAGAGCAAAGAATTCAGGTGTTCCTTTGACACAAACCAAAACCAATGTATTTATAAAGAAGGCACAGTTTCTTTTTTTTCCCTCTGAAAAGCAGAACTAAAGAAGATACTGTGTCATTTTGTTATCAATTAAACAAGATTACTGAGAAACTTCTGACTTCATTACTGCCTTTTCCTCTTAGCTGGAACAATATTGATCAACTGCATTGGTTAATAATGGAGAAAAATGAAAACATTAAACAATAAAAAAAATTTGATTCCTAAGCTAGTAATAGATTTTCTCGGACGCATGTCAAATGAAAAACTCCTTATAGGAAATTATGGGGCAACTATAATACTAACATGTATATTTCTTCTGGTACTCAGTGTTACACAATGGAAAATCAAAGGCAGAAATTCATTTGTGACAAAAAGAAATTGCTCTTCACTGATCTTCAAACTCAACGCTATTACTACCTGTCTGAAAGCTATCAGGCAGTTCTACTACCACCCGTTTTGAAGCTAGTTATATCCTTCATAAATGAAGTACGTTATTTTCTTAAGATGTTCAGTAAAAATCTATCCTCTGTATAGGATGGAATGAATTAATCATTAAGGATTTTTAACTTATTAGTGATAATGTGGTACTTAACTGTGGAAAAAAAATTATTGAGAAATATATGGAAATCATTGCCTACTTGATTTTTGTTATTTCCCATTTTCTCATTTTTCTTCAGCATATTGTGCACTTCAGTTGCAATTATTTCACAAGAAAGACTTTGTCTTAAAATTTGTTTGCAAAACGTCTGACTTTTTTAAGGAAATAGATAAACAGTAAATTCTCGTAAAGTGTATAAAAGACCTAAAATTGAGTAATTTAAAGTAGTTAATCTTTTCTCTGAAGGTTATAAAAAGAGTATACACAGGCACATATATACATGTATCTATTTGCATTATATAGGTGTAGCATTCTTGCAATGGTATAAATGCATCCAGCTAAACTTAGCTAGCTAAGCTAAGCACTAGCTAAACTTTGTTCTTGGTCTCTAAGAATAAAGAATAACTTAAAAAAAGAGGTAAATTTGAAACTATTTTCCCAACTTTGAAATAAAACATTTTGTCTTTTAATAATTTAGACATTATTAATGGTCCTGGGCACCCAAAAGAAGGAGCATTTTTATGGTCCTATGAACATATGTTTTATGTCAAGAAAACTGTATTTTTATACATAATGTAGCCCCATAAAAAGATTACACTGAAAATAGCCCTAAGACAGAACAAATCATAAAGAAGTTAGTGCATGTGTTAAGCCTGTAGAGTCAAAGCATAAAAATAATATTCTTCTGACATTATGAATGAATGTCACTTTCATATTTTTGTGGGAAAATTTACATGGACATTTTGAAGGCAATTTGTGTCTCATGTACGCGGTTACCATTCTTCTGTCTTTTAGTATATTTATAGAATTTCGTAAAGATAGTTTTGGTTATGCTTTTTACATTTGTTCAAATGGAATACCAAAGGTGTTATCTTGGCATATTATTGTTCATTTTGAAAGAATGTCTCTTCTCAGTTTGAAAGAAACTGCCCCATATTTTGCTATTAAAAAAAACCACTTAGATACTATGTGGCTAAACCAAAGAAGAAAAGAAATTGGAGAAATATTTCCTGTAACATGATAGTTTGGCTTTTTTGAGTGGCATGTGACTCTCAGACCCAAGCCTTGTACTATGCAAGCACATGGAAAGCCACCTATGAATGCTAATCAAAGTTGTATCAGACCTTGCTATTGCTGAAAACCAAGAATTGAGAAGCAAGTAACTTGTTTTTTTAAAAAATATATTCATAAAATGTCAACTGAAAGAACTGCAAACGATGACAAGTTTGATATTTTCTGCATTATTTATCATAGTAAACATAAAAGGTTTTGCCATTAAAACATACTAGAGATTTATATCAATTTGATTTTATTTATAATATTAATTACAGCCTATTTCAACCAGAAGAAAGGCTTTTACAGATGAGACACATTTTTTATTTCCCCTGAAAAACATTAAGTATTCTATCTAAATTACAAGTACACTGTATTTTATGACTAGCTAAATCATTAATCAAGATAAGTATGGGAAAGCCAAGGGATCTCAGTTTACTTGATGGCTGATTGCCCAGCAACCATTCCCTATAATTGTTTTTAGCAGCAGAGCCGTGTTCCTGGAGATCATAGGCTTTCACAGCGTTATGTCCTTCTCCTGCAGTGGTACATGGGAAAACTAAAGAATTCAAACAAAACATTTACATCCAGATTTCAGATTATGTCCATGCTCAGTTTCATTGAATGCAGCTTCATCACAGTCACTTAGCAATGAGTCCTTTGAGAGGTCTTTTGAGAACCCAGGCCTGATTACAAGTGGAAATCTGTATTTTAAATCCAGCCTTTGGACTGAAGAAAGTAGATCTATCTGACAATCAAACGTTAAATGTAAGTTAGAAAATAAATAATTACCTAACTGTTATTGATAAAATTATTTATATGATGGTGGGAACCAGAAGGTTAATATATATTTAAATTTAATCTAACCTTGTAAAATAGTCACAAAAACCTTCCAGCCCAAGGAAATCTAATAGTTCATTCTTAACATAACTCCCGCTGTACGTAATCTACCTTTTCACTGCAAAAACTATCACCTCTGGACATTCTCTTTTTCCTACATTCACTACTTACACTTCAAGCTCATCACAGACACCTTCATATAGGTAATTTATTTTCCTGATTTGGATCCTAGTCACTATCACCCTGTTCACTTTTCACACATACCTACATTGTTCTCCCATAAATCTATTAAATAAATTACTCCAATAGAGAATGGCCCAATAACTAAGGTGCTCAGTCAGGATTTAGAAACTCCAGTTTTTCCAGTACTGTGATAGAGATCTCTTGTATGATGCCCAGTAGGACACTGGCAGCAATCTAGCCACACAAACCCAGACTTCTGCCCAGTCTAACTTATCCTGTTTTTTGGCACAATGGATGGTAAAGCTAAGATCATCTAGCATTTTAACCACTGTTGACATGCTTGAGTTCTGTTGTATAAAAGTTGTAGGTCTAGCTTCACTGAAGTAGCCTTCAACAGTTCAATACACTTTTTAAACAGAAGTTGTTACAAGCAAAGATCCTGATTGCAAGTTCACTACAGAGGAAGGGTGGTTGAACATTTCTATAATAGATTCCTTTCTCTCAGAAAGAAAATAGCATGGAATAATTTACCAGGCCAAAGGGAAAAGCCACTTTAACATGTTACTACCAGCATGAAAAATCCCTGACTTACAGGGCTAAACTAAGTTGAAGGAATTTGCTTCATGCCAGATTTGCCTTGCTATTGCATTTTCAGTAGCTTGCCGCAAGAATGGGAAGTTAGGTACAGCCTTGATCAAGGACTCAACCATAATTTTAATACAGCAGTGAATAAATGATTTCTTGCAAAAAAACCCCCAGGGTAACAAGTCCAATCCACAGTGCAGTTGATAGTCCTCTATTTTACTTTCACTAGACATGAGAGACATACCTTTGGGTGCACAGCCCAAATGGAATTCTTCAGTGTATTGAGAACTCTAGTGACTGCAAGCCAAGCAGAGATGAGGTAATGCTTCCTACCCACACCCACAAATATATTCAGAGTCGCAGAGCCCTTCACCAAAAAAAAAAAAAAAAAAAAAAATTTCCCAGAACACAAAAAAAAAAAAAAAAAAAAAAGATTTCCCAGAAATGAGTAGCCTGGATTTTAGCAGCAGCAGCCAAACCAGAGACTGTTTTTCCTAGGCCCATGTGTATTCCACAGCACAAGGAACCAAGAAGGGAGAGCAAAAAGAGAAGAATAAACTAGCCAGACCTAGCTAAACCTCGACATTGCAGGAAAAGATGAAGAAGCAGCCAAAGTAGGGAGATTCAGACAATAAGAAAACGTCCTATAGGTTTGGCCAGCATTTCTCTGCCTTGTGCAGTGTGTTCCAACCTTCTCCCTTTCTTAGTCCCTACCTCATTTTTACTTAACGTCTATGTTTCTCCACTGCCATCATCTTCTTGTGTTCAATGCTTTTTTCCTGGTTTTGTCTTAATTTAGCTTATATCCTTTAATTTTCTCTCCCTCCAAATAAACCCAGCAGAATATTAATAATGGCATTAATATGACATTTGGAAGTGTCAATTTTTTTTTTTGTGGTTTTTTTATGTGTTTATTCTCTGCCAGGTGTCTGTCTGGACAAAGCAAAGAACATCTGCTTGCTGTATTTGTATACTTACGGGTCCCTATGGCTCATTGGTCCCTACTTGACTATACCATTATAACTACCATTACAAACATAAAAAAATAGTATTATGGTGAAATATTTCAGTGAAAAGAGATATTGCATACACCTTCCTATAAAACGACAGCATTGAATTATTACCGGAGAGACCGGATTTAGAACACAGTATTTTTCATTCATGCTATAGTCATTGCCCCATTGCTAAATCCATCTCAGTTTGTCTATATAGACACTGAAACTGTAACAAACACTGACAGTATCTTGACATTAACTGAAAGCAGGTGACCATTTTACCACAGGGAAGAAAACTGAATGGAAAATGAAATATTGTTACTTGGCTACTTTTTAGTAGTTAGGTGTCAGATTATCTGTCCTACCATTGGATCTTTCAGATGAGACACAAGATTTAGAGTTCAACTGTCACGGGGTATTAGAAAGTTCATTTTTGAAGAGGTCAGCTATTAACCCTGATCCAGCAAAATCCTACCCTTGATAAATAATTAATCTTTGTCTACTTTAACGTTAATGGATATTTTATTTGGATAAAATAATTTTTACATTTTTCCAAAATAAACTTTTAGTTTTGAGGGCTTGGACAGCTATTGCATTTCATTCCTACAAGAATGCTGCAATTAAATAGTACACGGATGATTTCGTGTATAAACATAGTTGTTAAAGTTCTTTGGGATCTCTTATGCATGAAGGCAGTCTGTACATGCACAGCAGTATGTAATGCAGCATGTCTCAAGATTTTAGAATGAGAATTTGAATATTGAAGTAACAAATATCTTTAAATATCAGTTTGGGTGCACTGTAATTTTAAGTAATTCTTACACCTGACAAAATTAATTTACTATAATTATGATTAGATTTTTCAGTCTAAAATCATCACTGGTTAGTGAATCAGCTAATTAGAGTTTTTATGATTTATTAGTTAAACCAAAATATTACAAGTTTAAATTCTATTCCTGAATCACTACATTGGAAATGATATACACAACTTGTCATTTTAAAATAATGGTATCTTAAAGTTTAATTAAGGCATGAAAGCTGTTTTGAGTAACTTTGGGTGAAAGGTTCAACATTATTACAAATTATAAGGAAAATACCTCACAGTACTGGTATTACTAATACTACCAATATGAGATTTAGGATAAGGTGGCAGCTTAAATCAATCAAACTCAGTACAAAATGTTCACTACAGCTGAAGAATTTAGCTACCCTGACGCAGGAATTACTGTGCAAAGTGCTATGACCTCTATTACACAGGAGGTCAGATTAAATAATCACAATAGTCCTCATGTACCCTAAAATCTTGTAATATTTCAGACTAAAAGGGAGTTAAATACAAAGCTTTACTTGCTTCTGTCTTCTGAGTATAAACTATATGAGTGTCATTCAACTATATAAACACATTCATTAGGTTTTCAGTAAGCCTCCTTTCTAAGGAAAGAAATTACATACTTTTGAGCTCTTGAGTGAACTACAGTGTTTTATGCCTTTAATTCAACACTCTCAGGGCTTACAGTTCATTGAAATTCAAAATCATGGGTGCAAACTGCGTTCACAAAGAAAATGTTGACCTTCCTATATAGCAAATGCCTTTTCGTTCTTTTTTTTTTAAATAAAAAACCCACTAATGAAGCTGAAGGAGGCAAAAGATTTGAGCTTCCTATTAAAATAACAAATGTAATATAATTCACATATTTCAGCATGTTGGCTACTGCTCATGAAATAAAATACTGCAGCAGAAAGAGCATATTGTTTCTACACATCGAAAATATGCAAATTAGACAAGTATTCAATATTCACTTGAAAGCGAGAAAATGTACCAGACTACCAATGGTATTTAGGAAAGCAAACTGGTTGAACATGATTACTTGAATTTAAAAAATGGGTATGGGATTCCCCTCTCTTTGCTTCTTGCCATATATGGTATCTGTGTAATATCCACAGGGCAAATTATTCAGTACCTTTTTCAAGATGAAAAGCTACTGATTGGCATCAGACATCAAGAGGGATTTTGGCATTAGAATAGATTTACACTTGATGACATGTCAAAGGCTTGAAACAAAAACTACAGAATTTACTCATGAATGCCGAAGGCAAGCCACTTATTCAATACTAGCTCAATGCACATCTTTCCAAGGATGGCATTCAACCACACCAAGAACAAAATACAGCAAACAAAACATGGTTATATTTGGAAATGAATGTGCTTGACTAGAGCGAACAAAATAACAGCCAGCATTACCTGTTGCCAGCTGTCAGTGAAGAATAAAGAACTGTAACATCCTTGTAATAAAGAGGGAAACAGAATCCAAGCTTATAATGAAAATACAGCAGTTAGTGGGATGAAGTAGGATCAGTAGCAGTATGTGTGGGCATGATAACTCCCACTCTGAGCCTACTGTTCCTATAGCAGATGTGTCCTCCCTTCTCTCTTCCCACAAACACTTGAAAATAAAGAAAAACTAACTAGGAGAGTAGGCACAAGGTGTAGGGCACATAGGTGTAACAATATATGACATAATGCCAAATTTTGCCATTTCTCCTTCAACCTCCATTATGGTTATTTTAAAACTAATTTCCTCCTTTGCATTACAATGGAGTGCTTGTAGAAAATTATTACAAGTGTTGACAAAATCACAATTATTTTGGCACAGCCAGTTTAGTAATCACTGAATATTTTTCTGCTGACTTTAACAGAATAAAATTAGAGGTATCTCATTTCAGTATTGGATGTGTGGGAAAGATCATCTAAAAAGGTTTGGTATGAATAACCTGTGAGCAATGACAAGCATATGTACAGTAGAAGTCAGAAGGAAACATGAGAAGCAAAAGGGAACACCCACTCACCTATATCACACCCATGGAAATAAAAGATTACTTAATTTTACAAGCATTATTTTGTACCTTCTTCCTTCTAGACACCTGTTCATGTCACATTTCACACACAAAGTGAAAAGATTGCTTTGTGTGGATATGGTATCAAAAGTTAGGAGCATAGTTTGTCTGAAGTATCTGCAATTTTAAGTAAATGAAAGGAGTAACTTGCATAAAATCAGACAAGAATGAGAAAAGTTTATATTTGTTTTTTCCTTACCACAACAGATTCAAAGTAGAAGCAAACACATTTTTTAAAGAATCCTACAATTATATTTCAACTCCAAGTTAGAGACAAGGCAAATTCATTAAGAGTTTGCTATTTTAAAAAAACATATAGAGTATATTTTGGTCTTTCTTTTGATAAGCTGTATGCTTATGTTAAGAGGGACACCTACATGCTCCTAGAAGAAATAGGGAATTTTGTAATGGATTTTCGAACATTGTGTATTTGCATGAAGTTTTCAGGAATGTATAGATTAACATAGTTACTCTTTATTTACAACACCTTCAATGGCAGCACACACTGTAAACTATGTAAAAGTTTTAAATTCAGCTGTTAATCAGAATCTGTTAGAATGACCTAATGTTCATAGGAGATCATTATTCAACTTTTCTGATAAAGACATTGGAAAGTGGTAATATGAAGTATTCATCATATTTTATTGCTTTTAAGAGTTACTGAGTACTTGTAAACACAGTCAGCTCCTTTAGGTCTGTACAAAGGGCAGCTAACTCCTTGAAAATTTGGTACAATGTGCAGATGCAAATCACTTCAAGAAAACTGTTTCAAAATATCCCACCTCCTCCTCCTAGGATGTCTTCCAAAAGACAGTGAAAGAAGTATTTTCTCTTCAAAAGGTATCATACATTTCATATTAGATGCTGATCTCAGAATAGTCAAGCAATCAACAAGCAAATGAAATACAGATTCATGAAGAGTGTCTGTGGCATCTATGAAAAATATTCTGGATCAGCATGATGTTTCAGGTGGCTCTGCCACCACCAGTCTCAATTTTTTGAGGAAAAATAGCTTCCATGAATGGAAAAACCTTCATTTTCAAGAACAACCATTGACTTTAATTCTTACACTAACAGACATCCACAGCAAGGTAGTAAACTGACAACTGAAATTTAATCCATGTGGGAAGGTGAGAAAACAATATTTAACCGATATGCTAAAAACACACCTTTTAGCACTTCTCAGATTACTGTTGCTCAGTTCCAAAAATGGCATCTCCCTTTCCCTGCAAAGTGGGATGCTCTCAGCTGGACTTCTGGACTATAATTAATGCCTTCTATATGTTAAATAAATACCAAGTACAAAGACAGCTACAGGGCAAAACATATAACTTAACAACATATAATTTTAGTACTTCAATAGTCAGTAAGGACAATCTCTAAGTGAATAAAAAAAATGGATGAACTTTACTGATTTTTACAAACTTTTTATTAAATTATCTTCATTGATTTGTCACTGAATACATATTGTTGGCTTAGATCTGAGAGGATGCTGTTCCACAGTACTATGAGGTTGCTATGGTAGCAATTTATTATGGAACAGCAAAATGACTACAGATCAGTAATTCAGCATATATAGGTGGGTCATCAAAAATAGAATTTCATAAAGATTTTTATATTATATGGTAACATATACGTGCATGAACCATTCTGTCAACTTTTAAAATTTGACTATGTATATCCGCATGATCATCTCTAATTGTGTTAAGACTCACCTAGGATCAAAACACAAAATATTTATGTGAAAGAAATTTTAATTTTATTTTGAATATATAATTAACAGTATCTAAGCTCCTTCAGCAGTATATATACATACATATATATATATATATACACACACACACTGTGTTTCACACACAATGGGACACAACATGCCATTGGACAATTAAGTATTTCTCTAGCATGCACATTCACCCATGCACTCACACTTATCTGAATTTATAACAGATCATTGTGGAAAAGGTATTTCACTAATCCCATTCTCTTTTGACTGATCTCTGAACCAGTAAAAAAGACATTTTACTTCTCTGCTTTTCTTCTATGTAAGACTATAGACAAACAGTGCTGAATTGCTTAAATGGTTGAAGTAGTGGAGAACCCCAATAGAACAATTCAAGTAAAGTGATTTAAAAAATCTCAGACTGCTACGGAAATGAAAGACTAGAAAGTTTTCTTCTAACTTCATGGATAATACAAATACAAACCAAAAATGTGCAGAAGAATTGCATACATAGTATTGGGCCAGGATTGATTTATTTAGATCTAACGTTGGATTAGGCTTTTGTCCAGTTTTTATTAATTTCTTTTACATACTTATGCAAGCTTCATAAGAAATTACATGAAATTACAAGAAATTCATAAGAAAATACATAAGAAATTACACATGCTTATATGAAACACCAATAATGCAATAAAGAATTAAAAATAAAACAAATGCAGTCTGTATCTATAACGCATCAATGGAAATTGCTAAAGTTTAATCATCCTGACTGCTTTTAAATCATTTTATCATACCATTATTTTATGTCAAAGATAAAAGTAGTTGTGAGAAGCTTTTTGAATGAACAAAAGTTTACCAGCTAAAGCAGTAGAATGGATTTGAATTTTAAAATCAGAACTGTGAAATCTGGTATGAAGACATGCAGTATCTAAGAAATGCTTCAAGCCTCATATACTATAAGGTAGAAGTTTAAGGGGACATCTGTGGAGAAGGATGCATCAGATACTCATTTCAGTAGGAAGACTGGTATTCATTTCTGACAAGAAAACAGTCAACTGATGACCCCACAGGATGAGGGAGACAGAAAGAGGTGCAGGGAACCACCTTTTCCACTTGGACCTTGAAAATAATTGGACATTATATTCTCAACATCACCCAGACCTGGATGACTAAAATTCCAGATGAATGTGAATAAGTGATTTATAGTCAAAGTTACTATAATGCAACCACTTTGTTGTATATTTCTATCGCTTTATATCTTTTTAAACCAATCACTTATGTATCTCAATTGTGTTTTTAGTGAATGTCAGGAATCAAGCATCTGCATATCTGAATGCTAAAAACTTGTACGTATAAACTATTTGGAACTATAATTTTAGACAAGTCTACTTTTATTTCAAAGAAGTGCCACCCACAACCCCTTTGTACAAAATTACTTATTTTGTACACACTCAAAATACTCAACATCTATGTATTCGTACTATTTACACTACTCAGTACTATCAATCTGCTTTTATCTTTGGATTTTGCAGACTTTTGACTTATTACAACTACATTGTCAAAAACATGGTTCGTATTAAAGCTGATAAAGTAATGTAGGCATACAGTTCTCTACCTAAGTGGTCTTCAAATCAGACTGCACATATTTGCACGTAGGTAAGCATTCAGTGAGAAAACTCCCTATTTTCAATGCCTAAAGCTGCAACTTCTTTTTTATAGTAATGATGCAGGCTGATGGGCTCAGCCTGGTTGACGGTAGTGGGGATATCCACATTCCATAGAAGCTGCATTACTAAAGTGGCTCCCTCTTTTAAGATAAAAGTGAAAAACCACCAACTAAGTGAAAAACAAAGCCTCTGCCTATTTTACTGCGTAATACTGAACATTATTATACAAAATTTTGAAGCCATCTATCAACTTTCAAAATTTAATAAAGCAAATGAAATCAACAGATGCATGGAAAGTGTTTCAATATCACTTCTACTCTGCATACTTTTTAAAGCGTATTTAAAAATATTCTGGGTCCTTGTACCCATAATTTAAGCAAGTTTATTCAGAAGGTTTTTTGATTACATATTCAGAGCATAATATATGCAAAAGCCATACCTAATGTTCATATTAGGCAAAATAATGCTATGTATGTCCAAAATAAGTGTCTGAACTGTTTTTACCATGACTTATTCATAAACTCAGCACTGCTTTCATTTAGTCTATGAAAACATCTATTCAAAATATTTGTTTCTCATTTCATCACCTCTCCACTTCTAAGGAAAATGAATAACACAATTATCATAAACATGCATTTAATTCATTTTGTCTTGCATAATATCGTATGTGAGGGAAGAGCTTTTCCTCTTGTGACTGTGGAGGAAGAAAAGGTATTATTTCATCATTTTGTATGGGAATCCTGCTACAAAGATCATAGTAAATCAATTTTTTAATTGTTTAGTTTTGAATCTTTCAGATGTCTTTGGCAGGTCTAGCTAATATTGAGAGTGTAAACTTAAGTTCTTATCTATGTCTACATTTTGGCAAAAACTGGCAGGATTAATAAAAGGGACCAAAAATGTCACAGAAACCCTACATCTGACCTATAATTTTCCACAAATTATTCCATGCTTTTTCTCATACTGACAATATAAGTTATACTGATAATATAAGTTATTCTCTTTTATTTAATCAGACTTCTCTCTTTTGAAGGGCAGACGTTTCCCGATTAATATGGCAGAATGTCTTTGATTCCTCACCAACTGTAGAGACAAATGATTAGTACAACAGACTCTGGCAGTTTGCCTTGCAGTTACTTGGTGGGGACAAGTATAACCGTTTTGTGGGGTATTTAAATATTTCAAAATTCAGAACAACCCCCTCAAACCTATGAAATTATCTGTACATAGACTGCCATTCAACCCAAAGTTCAGCTTGTGGTCTAAAAACTGATTGCGATGACACTTCTGCTCTACACAGTTCTCTTACCAATTTAAGTAGTAGTGAAATAACACCAGGAGGCAAAACAAATCTAATTTGATTTATATCTCAAATTGAAATAGCTTGCTGAACTTTTGTATCAATACATCAGGCTGTAATACAGACAGTGTTAAAATGTGAAGAAGCTGACCTTGATGGTGCTGAGTCATGTAAAAGACATTTATGCCTTTGGAACAGAGCCCTCAAGATGGCCCTACTAATGAAATATACTAAAGAATAATAAAAAAAGACAAGAGGGGAAAGAAGAGGTACTTTCCCTTGGCAAGGGGACCATCTCCAACTTAGCTACACAGCTATTGTTACAGAGCTACACTTTCCCAATGTTAGGAATAGTTAAAAATATCACATGAAGAAGCAGCAAGACAAGACAATACAATAACTGATGAAAATTTCTGGCAGAACCAAGAAAGATATGTCTGTGAGAGACACTATTGGAGAGTGAGAGATATAAGCCTGGTATGATTCAGAATGTAATTCACCTTCTCTGCTGACACATCCTACTGAGGTATTCAGTGAAGACTGTAATTACAGCTGAGATTCGATTCATCAGAAAATTTAACATATCAGCATATAAAAATAGAGACTATAGGCTAGCCACAAAAGGTAGAACAATTCCAGAACTTACTGAAGGTGAAAACTAAATTAGTTAATGGCAGGATATAAATAAGATTACTTCCACAAACTTATTAAGCTCCCACTTTAAATAGTCCTGTTGATACAGCAGTAGACTCTCTCAGGAAACAGAAGGGTCTGGGATTCCTTTCACAGAAAAAGAACTAAGAGAGACTTGGACTGCAAAGAAAGCTCTAGAGATGTGATTTACAATACCTATGATGAATGAGAAATTGTCAAATTGGTCAGACTGATGAATAGAATGAACTGTGAAAGGAAGGCAATATTTTTTTTTGCTAGAGGAAAATAGTATCTGAGTGAAATACAGAATGAAGTAAAGGACAATAAAGGCATCAAATATAAATTCAAGGAGGAAGAGATACAGGACAAATCACTGTGTTGCAGAAAAAGAAGTATAGCACCATCACCTCATTGTGTATTCCAAACTAAAAGCATTAGGCCAGTTGGGTACAGATCAAGTGGTTAAAGAAAATCTGAAAGTGAATAAATAGATTGTTTATTGTACCTGGTATTTATTGTCTGCTCCTCTCATTCAGAAAAATACTTAAAATAACATTAAAAAAGCAAGGGTGAGGATGATTTGTAAAATCCTTTGTTTCTTAGATACACCACAGGTTATTTTGAGAAAAGAAAGCAACAGAGGGAAGATTTTTGTCAATGATGGTATTCGTTATTTCTCTAACAAATCCCTTCAAAGGCTAGAATCTGCTCAGTTTCTACAGCCTTTCAGCTCACTTTACATACGAAAATGTTTGAGTACACAGATTTATTTTTATTACTGTGTTATCTATATCATGCTTCTTGGATGTTAGTCTAACTGGATGAAAGTATCTTACTTACTACCACTTTCAATATCCAGGCCAAACTGATCAGAGTTACTTCCTCTTCACTCACTAACAGAATTATTAATTATATTATGAAACATGACACTAATCCGTTATTTGTTTTGAAAAGTACAAATATTAACATAGATTCCAAAGCATCCTAGAAAATATATATACATGCACACATGGAAATAAAATCACCCTAAAAGACAGAATAATATATCTGTTTTCTCTGCAACACAGTGAATACAGGATAATTTCTTAATACTTAGCTGGTATTGATTAGCCCCAACTGAAATCACTGAGTTTCTTCAAGATCATGGCATGTTCTTCCCTTTAACAAAATGCATCAGTTTTTAGTACAAGTAAATATTTTTTAAAGGGTTATATATAAAAAAAAGCTGCATAACAGTAGAGGTTCACGTTATTACAATTTTCTTCTAAAGCAGACATGACAAAGTCCTCCAGAATTTCAGAGTACGCTCTCCATATAAAATACTTTTGTATTTTACCAGTTTTCTCTTCAATGACGACACTGAGATCGACACTGGACAATACAATGTGCAACCTATTTTGTTGTTACTTATAAACTCTATTTTTGAATATCTCTCTTGCTGAAACTGTCAGAATCACTTGAGAGACCCGAATTTATTAATATTGCATTTGAGAATACTTGACCATCTAATATTATGCATAAGATATCCTAACTCTTGTGAATTGTAAAAGTTATATGCATAAGTAATAAGGCCCCATCCTACAAATAATTTAATGCACAGTTTAGTTCCTCACTGACACAAAGCTACTTGTGTGCAAACTGATCAACCATTTACATGATTGGAGGTTTCACGGGAAACATTGCTTTTTGTGCTTATTTTGCAGTTCTCAGGGGTAGAAGTGGTACATTTGAACTGATAATTTGAAGTTCTAACTTTTTATAGTTCCTAACTGAGTAAAAAACATTTGGAAGACTCTATTTAACTTCCTGTTTTGATAAGATTGTTACAGGTGTATTAAAATGGACTTATATAAGAAAATTTTATATTGCGGGGTAAAAGAAGAAAAGCAGATAACATGTTTGTGTTCAGTAAGTCATATTTTTCTAACATATTGAGCCTTTCTGCTTGTCACAACTTAAAAAAATTCAACATTAAAGATGCTTTTATGACTCTCTCCTAACAAACAAGTGCAGTCTTTGTGTCGGTTAATAAAGCAACTCTTGCTACAATTCAGTAGGAAAAAAAACCCGCAACACTCTTAATGAAATATTTTATGGCAAACACTGTTAAACTATAAACGATGATAACACCAGTGTTAACTATTGTTTAGAGAATGTTTTATAACTTTTTAAAACTGCACTCAACTTTTCCTGATCTTTAGATTTAATATTTTAAGTAAATCTGTGATACAGGCATATCAGTCCAACTGGAATCATCACATAAACTGTTTTTACTACTAACAATTTAGTCATAATTCTATGATTCTGTACATAAAAGCATCAAGGGACAGATGAAGAAGGAAAGGTGGAGGGGTTGCCCTCTACATTAAGAAATGGATAGAGTGTGAATAGCTGTCTCTGAAGAACAGCCACGAGCAGGTTGAAAGCCTATGGGTAAGAATCAGAGACAGAGGCAGCAAAGGAAACATCGTAGTTGGTGTCTATTACAGGCCGCCTGACCAGGGGGAGACTGTTGACGAAGCCTTCTCACTCCAGCTGCAGGACACATCGAGCTTGCAGGCTCTTGTCCTGCTAGGGGACTTCAACCACCCCGACATCTGCTGGAAAAGTGGCACAGTGAGCTGTAGACAGTCCAAGAAGCTCCTGGAAGGCATGGAAGATAACTTCCTGAGCCAGGTAATAGCCAGCCCTACTAGAGGAGAGGCCATACTGGACTTGATCATCACCAATGTAAGCGAGCTTATTGGTGACATCAAGATTGGAGGCAGTCTGGGCTCCAGTGATCACGCACTGGTAGAGTTTGTAGTCCAGAGGGATGTGGGTCAGGCAAAGAGTAAAGTCAGGACCCTGAATTTTAGGAAGGCCAACTACCAGCTCTTCAGGGAGTTAGTTAACAGGACCCCCTGGGAAACTGCCCTCAGGGACAAGGGAGCAGAGCAGAGCTGGCAGTTTTTCAAGGTAATCTTCTATAAAGCACAGGAGTTTGCAATCCCCAGGAGAAAGAAATCGGGT
>NW_009600745.1:0-1931 GCF_000690535.1 Cariama cristata
TTACGCTGTGGTTGGTGCCGCTGTTGGAGCCATTACAGATCATTTACCTGCTAACGGGGCAGCCCTTTGCCATATCCTTACCCTTTCGTTGCTTGGTTACTATTTTTATTTTTTTAATAGGCAACCAACAAACTCGGTGCCCGAACTCCTCCATTTCGCTGCCGGCACACTAATCGTGTACATCAGGAGGGAGATTAGTTATCTCTTAAATTAAATGGCACACTGTTACCCTCCTCTCCTTAAGCCTTGCACGTCTTTTCCTATCATCCCTCCCATTTTACACATCCCCAGCAGCCATCAGAGTAAAGCCAGGTGCAACCCCACCACTGTTCAGTTTTGCTTAGCATTCCCTTTTATTTCTCATCTTTCATGTTTTGGTTTTTTTTTAGCCCAGCTGGCTGCATTCATATGCAAGCCAATACTGGTTCATTTTTCAAGTAACATTTTACGAGGCAGTGTATCAAAGGCTTTGCCAAAGTCCAGATATATTATGTTTGTGGCATTCTCTTCACTAATTTTGTAAATTCAAACAGAGAAAGTAATCAAGTTTGTCTGACGTGATTTGTTCTCTATAAATCTACGCTGCTCCTTATTGCTCATAGATCTCTTTTCCTTTGTATTTTCACGTTTTTTTCCCCTCTATTTATTCCATCATGTCACCAGAAACAGAAGTTACTCTGAAAGGGTGATAATTGCCACGATGACTGCCTCCTCCCTGCTCCCCCCCAAAAGACTGGTACGGCTTTTGCTTTTCCTCAGTCCTCTGGCACCCTCCCTAGTTTGTCAAGATACTTCAAAAATAACCGAATCCTTGAGTTTGCTGTCGATTTCTACACCCCAATAGGACAGTTGTCGTTTCGCTTCACTGAGCTTTCTACATGCCATTCCTCTAACTAGTCTTTTATGTTGGTCTGAGCTGTCATGTTAACATTTTCATTACCTTTTAGTTCTCTGAGAAATTTCCTTGGAAAAGAAATATTAAAAGAAGAAAAACAGTCATTAGGTAGATCATTTTTATCTCATTTCCAATAGCTGACTTCATTTAAGTTACTTTCTGCACACCAATTTGTCTGTAAAATTCTGCCCTTTTGTCTTTTTAACCCTTTCTGTGGCAGTAACTCACCATACTTGCCTGCAGTGTTTTGTTTTCCCTTCCAGTTTCCTATTTCCAATACAGGGGGTTTGTTTTTACTCTCAGATCTGAGAGCCAATCCCTCCTAAAATCTAATCCTGTTTCACCGCTGCAATCCTTTTTCATGCTTCAGGATATAAAACAGCTACAAAATGTCTGGGTGAGAGAGAAACTCCCCTGACGGGAAGGTTATTCTGTAAACATCCACTTCAGAGCTTCTTACCCCTTCATTTCAAGCACTGGGTACTGGCTGCCATTCCAGGCAGGATAACAAACCAGACAAACAATTGCGTACAAGAAATCCTGTGTTCAGCTGTCCTGGGGAGATGGCAGCAGATGCCCACTCCAGTTTATCTTCCCTTCATTTTCCCAGCTAATTCTCTGCTGTTTCTGTTGGTCAACAAACTGTTTTGCAACTAAATTATACTTCACCCGTCCAATTTTTTTGCCATTTTCAACACTTCAAACCAAATTTCAACAGATGTTAGCAGCATTTGGTCTGAGTAAAGACAACAGACTGGTGCGCAGGGTTGATTTTCTGGGAGAGGGGTAGGGCAAAAGCAAAAGTCAGGGGAAAGCTGCTTTTGCAATTGCAAGAGTCCCAAGAACTAAAATGGTGCAGCAAAGGAGCATTCATGTGTACAGGGAAAAATCAGAAAACCGAGAATAGGAGTTGGAGAAATACAGCAGGGCAGTTGGAGTAACCTGGTTTTGAGCAGTTCATGGTATTTCTGTCCTGTCTTACAAGGTTCACTCTGGCATGGGCCATTGACCATAAATTTTGAATTCTTGCATTCCT
>NW_009600745.1:1962-7716 GCF_000690535.1 Cariama cristata
TTCATCCTGCATCCCTGGCAAATTATTTACTCTCTGTGCAGTTTGCAGGTTCCCTGCGTGGACAATGGGAACTGGCCCATCTTCTTGGCACCAGTTTTGCTCTTGGGATACAAAATGCTCAGTGGTCTTATCCCACCCGGATTGTTATCTGTCAGTGGGCTTTGTACATACAGGTTTCTTTTTCCTGCCCAGAGGTTGTGGTCACCAGTGCTGAACTGTTCCTGGGCCTGGAGGTGGGAGAGGAGATGTGAGTGGTGCGGGATGTTTCTGAGGTGAGCAGGAGAGGAAGCTCGGCTGGATGCTAGCAGCGTGTTGTTGCAGCACCTTTGCCCAGCTCCCTCTCCAGTAGGCAGCAGGAGAGGTACAGCCGGGTAGGATGGGGAAAGTAGAAGGGTCGTTGCTCTACCCCAGCAAATGCTCTGCCTGGACCCATGGAGCTTCTCAGCGAAACCTTCCAGGGGTTAAAAGGAAAAAGACAGAGACAGAAAGGGGACAAGAGACAAAGGGAGGAATAAAGTCAAAAAATGTGCCGTGAAGCTTCTTGCAGCAAAACGCGGAGAAAGTCATTTCCAACTTCTTTCATCTCGGAGATGAAGCCACTAAATAAAAGGGCAGCGCAGAACACAAGGGCTTTTAATCTGTCTCATCTCCTTCATAATAACTGCAAATTTTCCCTGGGCTCCTGGGAGTGAGCCTCTTTCCTCTGTCTTTGCCTTATCTCCCCCCTCCATATTTCACAGCCGGCTCGGCTCCCCTCCCTCAGCTGCCCCCGGCCTAGTCTCTGCGAGGCCTGTGGGAGCCGCCAGCTCCCAGGGCCTCATTGTTCCCGGCTTGGGAGGAAGCTCAGGGAGGGAATTGAAGGCAAGTCAAAGGGAAACGGCATCATCGCTGCTTCATTAATGGGAACCTTTCAGCAGAAAACATATCAGAGCGAGGTCTTTTCAGAGGCAGTAATTAGCAATTTGGAGCCTTCCCCCCTCAGGAGATGCAGCTGCGATCTAACAAGTGGGAGCAGTGCTCGCCTCCTTTTACGCTTCGTATTTATTGTTTTTCATTTTCTCCATCTTCCTCCCATTGTCCAGCCTCCTCCTCACTGCCAGATAAGGGCCCTTTATTAATCGCTCCCTTTTAATTCTTCATTAATGATAATAACTTTCTCTGGTGTGCGGAGAGGAGTTAATCTTTCCTGGGTATTGAGAAAGGACAGGGCTGAAAGGGAGGGAGTGAAGAAGTGCATGGTGGACAAGGCTATGCCACCACGCTTCCCTCCCAACCCACCACCCGGAAGGAGTTTCTAAAGACTTTGGCTGTCAAGCTGTAAGCTGCCCATTGGAAAGTCTCAGGCTGTCAATTTGGTCAAGCTGTGTGAGTTTGGTGGGATGTATCCAGGCTCAGAGATCCAGTCCTTAGCAGAAACAGGTACATGTGGGCCAGAAGGAGAGAGCTTCTCTGAGCGTCTTTGCAAAACAAAACCCCAAGTGTCTTAGTGTAACTAACAGGCTTTGTCTACTTGTCTTGTAAGAACGCTCCCTCAGACACCTTCAGAGCCCAGTTTCCCAACTGCCAACCTGTCCAAGCTTAACCAGCATCTGAATGTGGAAAGAAATGGTATCTGGGAGGCTCTGCACATGACAAGTCCCTCCCTGGTGCCTCCCCCAGCAGCTCGTACAGTCTGCCTTCAATTCCTCCCATCTGGAGGTGCCAGTCCACCAACATGGACATCTGTGTGAGGTGGCTGCCACCAGGCTGGCTCAGCATGGGCAGCCCAGCGACAAAAGCTGGATGAAGACGGCAGGGAGGGGAGGAGGCTGTCATGCAGGCTGTGGCCGTGTGCGTGGGAGTACAATCAGTGAATCAGTGAATACCAGCCCCAAGAACATGGCTAGGGAGGATAGTGCTGCTAATACTCAACACGCTTACAGAACTTTGCTTCTCTTCCTGCCGTTTTGTACCACTGGCTTCATGGGAACCCCTCCTAATAAAGGCCATGCAACTGACCTTGCCTTCTAGTGGTGGCCTCAGCCCTTGCTGGGTCACTGGACATTCCACTACCGATTAAGAATATTTTACTACTACAAAATGCTACTGTCACCAGGATAGGTGTGTCCACAACCTCATTGAGGATTGTCAGGTTGGCAACAGTGGGAGACGCTGAGGAAAGGGAACAAATGGCATGAGGAGAACCTGGGAACTTCAATGCAGGAGCTCAAGCTCATCAGTCAACTGCAGAGACAGCTCTGTGGCCTTCCCTTCACAGTGGTCCCATCCCAGCTTCACACCCCTGTGTCATTCCATGGGTATTGCCAAAGAAGCCAGCCATAGTTCAAGTTAGTGACTCCCATGGCCCTGGCAGCACATGTCGCCACATGCTTACCTGTGACAGTGGTTACCACAGCACCATCAGTATCATTGCATGCTGATCTGAGGCATTGTCCGGCAGCACTGGCAACTGGGGGAGAAACCAAGCTGCTGACGCAGTCAGGGCAGGAGTGGAGAGAGACAGAAAAAAACTGAAATTTGGTGTTTTCATTTGCTGCTTTTTTTTAGCGTCATTTGCAGAGCAGATATCCTGTCTGCATTCTTTTACAGACCATGGTAATAGGCATTTTTTACCTCTACAGTCAATGCTCTTTCTTGGCCCAACATCAGGACTCTTGCCAATGGCTGTGGGGCAGAGGGGGTCAGTTTATTTCTGGCTACTGTTCCACAAGCATCAACTGATGTTTCCCTAATATGCTCTGGTTCTCAAGTGTCTTTGAGGGTGAACTGAAACTCAGGCCTACATTTATGTTCCTCTGAGTAATCTGCTGCCAGCATCTTTGGTGTTCATTTAATGTGGACTTTGAAGGATTCCTGACAGTCCCAATAATCACGAATGACCTGTATTTCAGTGTCCTGTGACAGACCTGTGCTTAATTTCCAGTGATCCTAGTACAGTGTGGGGTGGTGTCTAAAAGAACTTTCTAGTTATGAACTTGAAGTAATACAGAAAGTGGGGCTGGCCTGTCTGTAAATGTTGCATTCTAATCTCTCAGTGGGACAAGCTAGTCCCTTTAAATGCAATCTGGCTTTTAGGGCTTATTGTTTGTCCACAGGATCTCTGCATGAGGCCAAAAGGCTTCACTTGCACACAGCAAATGGAAGAAGTTTTCACACTTAACAGCAACAAATGAATTTTGTATTTTAAAACATGCATCTTTTCTTTAGACTCACTGGATCAGATTGCTGGTCTAACACTGCTTCCCTGGACTGGCAGGCCAACAGGGTCTATCAAATCCTCCTCCACCCTTGCTGCCCCACTAGTCATAGAGATGCTCTGCACGTTCTGGGACTGCTGCCTACCTTCACACATCTGGCAGAGGATGGACAACGTCCGTGTGGTGGAGATAGAATGAGCTGAAATGAGGGGAGCCAGGAGGTTTGTGGAACCTGATGTGTATGAGGACCACCCTCCTTCCAGTATTGTGTGCTGAGCACTGAATAGAGATGCAGATCATACCTCAGTCAGGATTCACGGGGACTTTGTGGCTCTTAGAAGTCGGCTGAGCAATGACGATGTGCAGGGTACATGGTCGGGAATTCTGACAAGGTGCCACTCCTGTTGATATGGCCAAGTCAAACTCCTGATTGCTGTGGAGAGTACACTGTAAATATAGATGTGAGGCAACATAAACCAAATGTGATTATTATGGTGACAGACAAGAGACAAGGCATCACAGATGCAGAGTTGCTTGGGAAAGAAATTCAAAAAATGAAGAGAAATCAGTTTTACTTGGATTCTTCCATGGAAAGGACATTTAAATATAGCAAGAGGGATGTTAATAATGCTGTACCTTGGAAGCAAGACCTAAATAAAAAAAGAAACTGAGTGCAAGCAAGGAAGGAGCTGAAGAACCACTAAACAAACTACAGTAATCCCCTTAGTCTTGCAACTGACAGCCTGGTCACAAAGCTACTCATGTCTTATCTAGCACATTTTATTTGATAATTTGGCTTTATTTGGCAATAGATCAAGGACTTCTATAGGACTGGAATGGTCCGGGTTCTCACTACAGTGCCTGTCCACCTGCCATTGCTGGTTAACACCAGTGGCCTCTGAGCCACCCAGGGGGGCACTCAGCAGTCTCCGAGCCAGCCTCAGGGACCCAACTAAATCCCCTGAGCATGCTTTGATGTTCAGAAAAGAAATACATTTGCCATGGCAGCAGAGAGCTGGCAGTGGCACCAGTGATGCTGGTGAGGACTGGAACATTGTGGATGTTAATGTTGGGTGGCAGGAACTGAGTGCTAGCTTGCCCTCAGCAAGAACAAGTGGTGCTTCAAAAGCCCTCAAAGTAAGCCAGCACAGCCAAGTGTGGGGATCACCCATAAGGACTGGTGAAGCCTCGAGGAGGCCGAAATGATGCCTTTTGCAGTTATAATGATTGCAGGTTTTGCCTCCTGAAAGTCCTCTGCGGAGTTTCTTGCTCCTTTCCTGTTGTCCCTGCATCTTGTAATTATCTGCCTGTTGCAGTGAGATCAACTGGTACGCAGAAGAGCAGCAGGCCTTATATAGGGCTGCAGGACATGTCACAAGTCTGCATAAAGTAGGCAAGCAGGGGTTGCCAGAAGGCCTCATTGGATGCATTGTCATTCCTTATTCGAGGGGAAGGTGAAGGTGCTCTACTGAACCGGGCTGGGTGTTTCAGCCAGGGGCACACTCATTGGAGTAGTCCTGCAGGTTGGCTGGCATCCGTATGTTGGGCTGGGCCAGAAGGCTTATTTTTAAACATGGAGCTATTATGCATATGGGATCTATAAATGTGTAGCTTTAGGAAGCAACCAAGAGGACAGCATTTTCTGAGTTACAAGTGTTACTGGAACACAGTTGCATGCAACAGCAGTTGGATCACTGCCCCAGGCTGCACTTAACCTCTCCCTGCCCTCCAGACCAGCCTGCAGCTGGGACTCTCCTCCCTTATCTCCATGTACTTGCTCATTCCTCCTACCACTGCTTTCTTTCTGCATGGTGTATTTGCCTGGTCCTTGCCTCCTGTTGCTCAAGACCCAAGTAGATCTGCTGCAAGCCCCTGCCCCTTGAGCAGATCCTGCTCGCTGCGTTACCTGGCTTTTTTTTGTGTGCCAGGTGCTGTGGCCTTCCACGGCCGTTCCCAGCACTGCACCCACGCACCCCCTTCTCCTACCCCATGCTGTGTCCAGGGGAGCCTGCGGTGCTGACATTGCCAAGCCTTTTGGAGGGTTGAGAGTGCTTCATGGTAAGGAAGAAGGCAGGAGCGTGGATCTGCAGGGAGGGGGAGGGGAGCAGCCTGACAATCCCTTTCGAATTATAAACATATCCTCTTTAAATACATTTCTAAGGATAACATTTGTATTACTGCGTCCTGTGGCTGCTGATAGGGCCCTGCTTATCGCCTTGGTCTCTCCTCCTTTCTCTGGGCCCTGCTGGGAAAGGTCCCTATCTGGAGCCGAGCTGGCAATCCTCCGTCAAGCAATTGTTTCAGTCCAGGGGAAAAATTAATTTCTGCCTATCGTTAATTGAGAGAATTGTGTGGAGAGCTGGGAGGGGGGCTAGTGGGGGGAGTGGGGGATGGAGTGGGGAAGAGAGAGATCGTGTTATTAACAGTGTCCCTTTCATAACCAAATACCCTGATTTTCATCAGTGAGATGAGAGGCTCATTACAGCAAGAAGGTGATTAGAGAACTTGGAGGAGCTATCAGACTAAGCAGGAGAGTGGCAGGGGAATTCGGCGGGGC
>NW_009600745.1:7747-10874 GCF_000690535.1 Cariama cristata
GCAGAAGGGCAGCCGCACCAACCAACCAACCCCTCTCACCCTCATCCCCTCCACCCCTCCTCTCCCTGTCAGCCCCAGTAACCCCCTACCCACATCTAAGGAAAAAGCAGCGACGAAGTTCCAAAGATCACCAATTTTAGTGTCTGGAGAGATGCTTTATGTGGTGGCAGAGCCTGCACGCTCATAACCAAAAGCCCACTGGAGTTGTTCAGTTCCTAAAGGCCCAGTTGAAAGCTCATCTTAAATGCCTTTCCCCAACAGGCAAAGAAGATGCGCAAAAGTGTTGACCTCCCTCCCAGCTACATGGGGAGGTCATGCATGGCTATTCAGAGTGTCTCTCATTAGCTGATTCCTCAACAGGTGGCTAAAAACTAGGACTCCTGACTGCCTCACACACAGAAATGACATGCAAGTGAAAGAAAACTACCCCAGACTGTGCCATGATCCAGCTTTTGCACCATTCTTTCCATCGCATGTCTCCTTCAGAGATATTTCCCCTATTTTAGAGGTATCACTGCTGTGATACAGCCCACCAGCCCCCAAGCCATCTCATGCACCATGTTTATGTCTTCATGAATTTGTTGTCCTTCAGCTCACAATCACTCCTCTGACAAATAGCTACAGAATCCCCTTGATTCCTGACATTGCTAGAAATAACTTTCTCCCTCTTCGGGAAGGTAAGCAGCCTTGAAAATTCATCCAGCCTGCATAAACACTAGGGGATGGGATTAGGGTAAAAAGTTGAACTTCTCCCACCTTGCATGTGAATGATGCAGTGAAAAAAACCTATCACTTTAATTTTCCTTCTTTTTTCAATATAAACCTTTGGCATCCCAGCAAATTTGCAGTGGACAGGAAGATAATAAAGATTCTACTAAATTAGAGGAATCTCTCTAACCCATTACTCCCATAGTTAATAATAGTTAACACTTTAGTTATTAGGATTTTTTTGTTGTTAGTCTATTGCCAATGCTGTACTTAAGACTGTCAAAAATCCTGTTCCGAGATGACAAAGGAGTTTTTGGCAAGGTCCCTACCAGACAGAAAAGCTGCAACATAGAAGTCAAAGTGTCAGCTGAGCAGCCACACATTGAAAAAACAGATGGGTGCTGAACTCTCCCCTTCCTTTGACAAAAGCCATTCCTCTAGGCTCGGGATGAGGGGCAGATGGTCTCACTCTATAGAGTGCAGGAAACTCGATCCAGCACAGCACTCACAATAAATTGATGTGAAAACATAAATACTTTTCGTCTAGATCATGCAGGAGAACATGAAGGCAGACAAGTGTTCACGGTCACACTGTATGGATTTCTGCATAAAGTAGCACAAACAACCTCTTCTAACTCCCACCCCAGGCAGATCTCCTACCTCTTCATAGCCTAATCCCATCTACCCATGACCATGTGTTGAGCTCTAGTAATCTCCAGCTCCTCTGGGAGATCCAGACAGAAGCAGACCCTCCACACAAGGCAAGGCCTCCCATTTAGCACCAAGTTTCATTGCTGACAAGTAGAGGACATGTCCAGGAATATATGGTCTCTTGGAAAGCTAGCTGGAGGGCAGAGTGGTCACCAAGATCCATTCAATCCTTAGCAATTCCTCTTCATTCACTTATCCCCATGGGACAATTGCTGGCAAAGAGCAAATTGTTAACAGACAGTTAAAAGTAGGCCCAGAGCCAGACTTAGAAATCTTTGAAGCCAGAATGATTTGTGAGAGTCTGTATATTTAGCCTTTCCTCTTTAACGAAGTGTCCATTTCTTGCTGATTTCTTGTGCAAATCATCAGTAAAATGGAAAAGGAGAAGAATGCTTGTCACAAATAGTTTGTATCTTGAAATTCTGTGTTACGCTTCTAAAGATGCTGAGGGCTTAGCCTTGAATTTCTAGTGTCACCAGTCAACTAATGAATAAAGAGGAAGATCCCATATTAATAGGTAGCTCTGCTCTGATACAATTGATAAGGCCAACATAGGCTTCATGCCAGCCCCTCAGCTAATCTGACCTCTGGCCAGAGGGGTTCTGGAGACAAAATACAACAGCATGATAAGACGGCCTGACCCAGGCAGTAAGCACTCAGTCCTGGGCAGATGGACACAAATGCCCTCTTGCCAAGCCTTAAGCAGCTGAGGATCCACAGAGACTACTGTAAGCTGGTAGCCTCCAGCTTTAGATATTTAGCCTGAGCTATTCTTCTGCATTCACATAGCCCATGTTGCCTTCAAGTGGGGAAGTCTAGGTCTTACATCTCAAACCAAAAATGATCAGGTATTTGCAAAAGCTTCTGCTGCTAGCTGTTTTCTTCCTCAGACAGTATTCTGCCACCAACTTTGCAAGGCTGCAACAATGAGGTCTGAGGAAGAGCTTGTATGGCTGCTTCTCATCCTCCCTTGCTCACTCTCTTTCCCCAGCCCATCAGGAAGCAGAAAAGGAGAGAGACTGCATGATCAGCCTCCTGCTAAATCCATCCCAGTTGATGGCTCTGAAGTGTCAATTATAATGACTAGAGTGGAATGAGACTGGGAAAGGGGACAACTGGAATATGTAAAAGGCACAGAAAGGGGAGGTGTTTGGGGGGAAAAAGAGCCAAGTAGTGGCAGTGAACCAAGGACAGTGACTGAGATAACACAAGAAGATGGATGGGAAAGAGAAGACAGGATTACAGTTTCTCAAATAGGGGAAAGCGCTGAAAAGGAAAAAAGAAAAGACAGAACTTAAATATTACATTGATATAAGAGCTACACAATCATTTCATTAAATGGGTCAGCGAGAAAACAGCATGGAAGTTGACAGATGGTATACAAAGAGAGAGGGGAAAAAAAAGCAGATTAACAGAGCGAAGGTGGTGAACCAAACAAGACAGCACATGCAGCTTCAATGCTACTGAGCTAAAATGACCAATGCTCCTATTTATTATCACTTTCTTGGCCATCACCCTGTATCTAACTTCTCTTTGCCTCTATGTGTTTGTTCCATCAGCATAGGAATCAAAAGGGACAGCATGATTATTTTGACCACATGTTTCTTATTATTACGCATTACTCAAGATCTTATAATGAGTCAGCTATAAAAAACAGAGCGTAACTGAACCTCACCAAAGGGGAAATAGAATCATAGAATCATTATGG
>NW_009600746.1:0-13790 GCF_000690535.1 Cariama cristata
CCGCGGGCCTCTTCTCAATCCATTCTCTGCCTGGCCTGTATTTATGCTTGGGATTGCCCCGACCCGTGCGCAAGACCTTGCGGTTGGCTTTGTTGAACTTCATGAGGTTCGCACGGGCCCACCTCTCAAGCCTGTCCAGGTTCCTCAGGATGACAACCCTTCCCTGCAGCGTGTCGATCACACCACACAGCTTGGTATTGTCGGCAAACTTGCTGAGGGTGCACTCAATCCCACTGTCCAGGTCACCAACAGAGATGTTAGTACCAGTCCAAATACCAACCCTTGAGGAATGCTACTTGTCACCGGTCTCCACTTGGACATCGAGTCACTGACTGTAATTATTTGAGTGCAACCATCCAGCCAATTCCTTACCCACCGAGTGGTCCATCCATCAAATCCATGTCTTTCCAATTTAGAGACAAGGATGTCATGCAGGACAGTGTCAAATGCTTTGCAAAAGTCTAGCTAGATGATGTCAGTTGCTCTTCCCTATGCACCAAAGCTGTAACCCCATCGTAGAAAGCTTTTACAGATTTATTTTACAGGTTTATTTTGAGTCAATAATATATCAAATTTAATTTTCAATTTATGTTAGCATTGAAAATTTATTTTTTGGATACAATCCCTTTGTTTAATTTTTCACAATTATCCTACTTAGAACATAATTTCTTTCAACAATCTTCCAACCTGAATGCGCCAAAGCTGTAACCCCATCGTAGAAAGCTTTTACAGATTTATTTTACAGGTTTATTTTGAGTCAATAATATGTCAAATTTAATTTTCAATTTATGTTAGCATTGAAAATTTATTTTTTGGATACAATCCCTTTGTTTAATTTTTCACAATTATCCTACTTAGAACATAATTTCTTTCAACAATCTTCCAACCTGAGTTTACCTTTCTCTTTAAAACAAAATCCCTTTTAGTCACTTTCCTTGTGAAGACTGTGGTATTTTCAGAAGGAAATGACACTTGTTTGGCATGTGACATGCACCGGGGCAGATGTTCATGATCTCACAGATTCCTTGTAGGCCAAGTACTATTGTGACTGTCATGACTGGACTTCCAGTTATCACAAACCTGGCTGGCCTTGATGAATTTCTGCACATCTTTTAATGTTACCCCATGAATTATCCCAGGAAATCCTCTGAAGTCTTCTGCTATGATTAATGAATGTACAGAAATAACTTCTGCTTGTATGCTGTTTTTTGCTTCAGGGAGTTCTAATTAATTAGGAGAACAGGTTCCTTTAATAGGTGCAGGCAATTATTCCACACACCAATTTTTCTGCCAGAACTATTATACCTTTACCAAAAGAAATTACCACCATGACAGCAGAGTCTGTTGAGCTTATTAGAGTCTGTCTTAACATGAACACAAGAAGAAATATCATTTTTTTCCACATGAGCTACTATTTCCAGAATCTGTGTTTTCCAGAGGATCCCTAGATAGTACAGGTTTGTTTAATCAGCTCTTTAAGAATCACTCTTCTTGTTTGCATCCAAAAGAACTGGCTACTGCTGCTGCTGGGAATAAACAATAGCAGTGCTGCTGTGTCTGCTCTTTCATCCCTCTCTCTATTAGTCACAGAAAAGATGTGATATCATTTACTAGAAGAGTATAAGTTCATTTTTCTTTGCTTTAAAGTGATGATAAAACTCCTCATGACAGTACGTCTGGTAGGTCTCTAACTCACAGAAGCTCTGCATTTTGAAAATTTCTTTTTCTCAAAATTCCCATTAGAAATAAATGGGTCAAGAATATGCAGAATGCAATTTAGATACAGGATTTTTTTAATCCTTTTTTCTTACCTTCTGCTAGAATTCAGAGTATCTTGAAACTTAATCTTTGCTGCCGGCATACAGCAGTCATGTGCATTCATTCATTCTGGCTTGGATTCCCCATCATCTGCTGGAAATAATTTTCTTTAGACAGTTTAGTCTACCCTTGAAATGATATACTACCTTGTATTTATTTGTAGTTATCCCAGGTACTCTTAACCCTATGGGGTGAGATTACAGATCCCTCTCTCCATTCCAGATCACCCTCCTTCCTTTTGGTGAGAGTTTTGTACATGCAGGATGCTTCTTCCTCTCTGGCAGGAGGCACCCCTTGGGAAAGTGGGAACTGCTGGTCTCCCAGCACAGTGCCTTTTGCCCAAGAGACAGAGTTTGGAGTTTGAATGAGAAGAGACAGAGGAGCCCCAGTGTCACTTTGTTTGATCCCATTTCAGATAGCCCTTTCTCAGTCCTCAAAGGGTCCAGGTGATGTTGCATGAGCTGGGGTCCTGGTGTTACACGTAGCCCCTTTCATGTTACTCAGGTCAGCCTGTCTTCCCTCATTCCCCTCTGTGGCCAAAAGTATTTGAATGTCCTGTACAAACAGGCAGTAAAGCAGAGCAGATTTAGAGGAGTGCTGAGCAGGTCTGGTCATCACAGATGTCATGCACAGAAATCCCTGCTTTAGCTTTTTATGGAGAAGGGACTATTTTCGTGTGCTCCTGCGTACTCTAACCACTGGTTTAAAGTCATACTTCAACAAATAAAGATTAGAAGATACAGGTCAAATCACTGTAACAAATCAACACAGGCCTTAAAAACTTGCAGTAGAATTTACTTAATACTGGAGAATTTGTATTTTCTTCACTGAACTCGAGAAGTAAAATCTCTCTGAAAGGCAGTGTGTCTGAAAGATACATGAGCCTTATTTCCAAAAGCTGCTTGAAAACCCAAGAAATCCTGGGATCATGAGAAACAGTAAAAATCTACTTGTCAGTGCAAATCCCATCAGTTGCAGCTTGTTTTTTCCTGTCATCTTGGATGCAGAGGTGATCAGAAGGCTTGTGATGGCCCTTGTTTTCCATAACAATATCATCTGCAGCCTTCTCTAGTCTTGTGCCACATGGAGTTTGAATGACATGAAGTAATTATAGCAAGATTTATCAGCAAAATTCAAGCCCTCTGGGCTTTTGAAGATCAAAAGACTATCACAGATATGATCAATTCCATTTATCATGTTATCACATTCTCCATTTTCACCTTGTACTTCTGAACGATTGCAAAATCTAGTCTCAATAACTCCAGCTGCAACATTTACGATTTTTATTTCATACTTCTCAGTCCTGAGACTTTCAAATCTAACTAACTGCATCATTTTCATCTGCTCACTAATGACTCTCTGGCTGACATGTTGTTACAATAGAGTGAAGCTTGAAACCATCTCCGTGGGCTTTAAAGTTTGATCATTTATGTGGGGGTGTTGATGAATATAAGTTGTGTCTGCAAAATTTGGAAGTGAAATATTTTCAGGATCTATGTTCCTACAAGCCCTTTTCATATTTTTCATCCCCAGAATTGAACTCATAAACTTGTCAGCCCATCATGATACTGAAATCATAAACAAATAAAAATAAGACCATATGATAAAGCACCCTATTCTCCCCTCCCCACACCCAGCATGTTAATACTGCTATATTAAACCCTGTCATTTCAATCACAACGGAGGCACACTGCTGATATGAAGGATGACCTAAATGGAATAAAGGTAAATGAACAATTTCTCAGCCAGACACTGACTGTGCTCTGTGTGCAACTGGTTCTTGGCCATGTGTGAGACAAATATAAATACCATTAATTAAATTTGGAGTAGATTTTTCCTTTGCCTCTTAGTTCTTTCCTTCTTTTCAATAGCTAAAAGGGCAGGGATTTCAGAGCAGGGGAAAAGGGGCAAAACCAATCCCATTTGGTGATGCTCTGTGACACTACGAAGTCATCAGGGAAACAGTCCTGGTGTCTGAGCACTCAAAAAAATAACAAGGGCCACTTTTGACAGCAACATACAATACTACGTCTTTCTCAGTAAATTAACCACAGTAAGTGAAATGATGACTGAACACTGCATCTGCAGGAGACAGAAATGGCACTTTCCTTGCACCTAGACAACACAGTTTAGACAAGCATGCAAGTTGCCTGCTATGCTATTACTTCATAGCCTGTGTGGCTGGCGCATTGCTTCTCTAGATGGATTAACTCCATGCTGATATAGAAATAGTCATTGACTTGCAACTGCATTTATTTACTTCGAAAAGACACATGCCAGATACACTGAACAAGGAAGCTGTGGGTGCCAGTAACGCTTGCCTGTACAGAGCTGAACTCCCAGATGCATTAGGGAAGGTTGTTCAAGTTCTTTGAAAGAGGAAAGATGGGTGAAGATGTAAGCTGCAGCATTATTGTATTTCTGGGAAGTTGCCTGTGGGCTTATCACATGAACACTGTCTCATGGTGCAGAGAAGGCTACGGTTGTGCAGGCTGTATTTCTTCATGGGCACTGTGGTGGGACCTTAGGTTATGTTGAATGTTTGAGCTGGGCTGCCCAGGCTGTCCTTTTCCCTAAAGTGAGTATCCCCGAAAGGACCTTTAAATTCAAATGGCTTTTTCTGTGAGGTTTTCTCTCAGGCCAGTTCAGAGATCGTACTGGATGGTGCAAATCCCTGCCCCACCTCTCGTCTGCCTCCTTGGGATGGTATGTGTGCTCTCCTCTCCTCCACAGCCCTGAAGGCCCTTGGTTCTGTACCCTGTCTCCTCCTTTGTCTCACTGGTCTGGAAACATCTGTGTCCCAAGCACAGCTGCCTCCAGGAATTGCTGCTCCAGTGGGCATCACACAGCCTTCCTCATGAAGAAAGAAACCACTTGTGTCCCTGCAGAAGAAACACAACCCAGAGCAACTGTGAGTAAAGACATTAATTCCGTGATCTATCTGGAATAACAGTGGCCATGTTCCCTCATGAACTGAAATTCAGAACTTGGGAACTAGTTATTCAGGTGCCAGGAAGCTGGATATCAAAATGGTCAATTTGTTAATCTACTCTGTACCTCTTTTTGCTCTTTCAGAAGTGTTGTATGCCAATAAAAGCTTACTTCTCCAATATTCTCAAATGATCAAGAAATATATGCTTTCCTCATCACATTAATGACCTACAGATACTACATTTGGTATTAAACTATAGTGTAAAATTAGCTGTGGTACAGCTGCTAGTAGTTTTTAGACTCACCCAGGAAAATGTCCCATGACTCCTTCATGTCCTGTGCGTGTGAATATGTCAACTAACTTTCAGCTAATCAAGAAAAGATTAAATAACAAGAGTCTCTAGTGACATCAAATTCCAGCCCACAAAATATTGCTTCCTTAAGTGCACTTTGAAACCAACTGTAAGCATTTGTAAGTGAAGCAGCTAATTGCTCCAGCAGAGGATAATAGGTGGAAGCAATCAAAGATTTAAGTAAAGCCAATGTGTTCTCTAGCACAATAGACAAAGGCAATGTATTAAGAATGCATCAGTGTTGGAAAGTCCACGAGCAAAAGATATCTTAAAGACAGGAAATATTGGACAATCAAAGTCAGCAGTTTCCAGTAACCACTAGCTTTCAAAGAGCCTCTCAGGTGCGCTCTCAGGACTCCTCTTTCTGAGTCATCTCTTACAAGCACCTATGTTTTCTTCCCATCAGTGGCATTCTGTTTGTTGCAAAGAGAATGAAAGCAAGAGCATCCTAGAAATCATGTAATGGTTCTTACCCTGACCTCTGCTAATGAAGTCCTATCTGACTAACTGTTTACAAGTGTTGAATTCACTCCTCTGCTTGGAGGCTTATATTGACTTAAAATACCTCACAGATCAAATGTACAACTTCTCTCTGATTTGTTTATTACATCCAACAGTACAAAGTCTAATAGCATAGAAAGATTTCAACAGGACCTCTGGTGCAGTGAATTAACAGAATGACTTGCAAGATTACAGCATTTAGTAGCGATCACAGCACTACCAAATTTCAACATCCTGTGTGAGGAAACCGCAGTGCTAAACAACAGTATTGTGTGGGCATGTCTATCTTGGTCATACTGCAGCCTCCTTTTCTTAAAACATACTTCCAAAAAGTTGGACCTTACGAGCAATGAGTAAACTTTGTGCAGAGCTTCTTAGAGCATTTTTCATATCAAATGACACAATATAAAAAATAAAGAGATCTTCAATAGTTAAAGCAACCAGTGGTGATGTACGCAACTGAAAGAAAAAGGTCTTATGTTCTGCAAGTTCTCAGACAAGGCATTCTTGAATAGGAAGTAGCGGATACGTCGAAGAATTTGAAAGGCAGAGTAAGATATAAAGCAGCAGCCACATTTTTCTCCTTGAAATTCCTGGATAAAGATAAAGATAGGATCAGATTCTCACTAGAGAAGAGCTCACCCAAAAGTAAATTAGTCAAATCAATCAAGTGAAATCAGTATGCTGTTATAACACAAGGCTCAGAAGAAAATTTTGTTTGAAGTTCCACCCCAGGTTGTTCCCCAGGTGGTTTGCAGAGGCATGTCCATAATCCAACACCACCTGGCAACTCGAGACAATTCATTTTGCATTTAGCGAAAATGTTTAGCACGAAATGTTTAAATCAGATGAATACTTTTGCCTTCTCTCAAATGCTTGTCTTCAGTGATATATGTGTGTGTTTTTAATATACATTTCGTCTAAATAGATTTACACTAAGGAAAAATAGTTCCCATCTTGGTTCTACAGGTGTTACTTAATGTCAATTGGCATGGAAATTACCAGAAGATAATATTTCTACTATGAGATGACATTCTATGTAATAAAGCAGTTTTTACTGGGTTAAAAAATAATATAAATGTCACCCATTATGAAGAGCTTTCTAAATTTTGCATTGCTAGTACTTCAGTGGCTAAAGTGTTCTTGCCTAATTTTATTGTCAAGATGAGTAGGAACATACTCTAGGAAGGGACCACTCGACTCACTGAGAACAGTTTCCTGCTATTGCAGAGAGTCACACTATCTGATCTCTTTCATACACTGATAGAAACTCCATTTTTAACATGAATTATGTGTTTTCTCCCTTACGTCACTTAAAATGCCGTTCCAGAACTCACTCCTCAAGTAGAAGTAAACCTCTAGATTCAAGAATACATTTATTCATTAACAGAGAGCCATTTATTCCTGTGCCAAAAAATGTCTTTTAGCTTAAGTAGTTTTTTTTCCTCCCAGAGTTTTTGCCTCTGATGGTGTATTTAAAGACAGTAATTATATCCCTTCTCACCCTTAAAAATACTTCACATTTTGCAAAATACAATAAATAACAAGATAGGCTATTTAGAAGTATACATTGAATTCAGAAGTAATGCCAAGAAAATGTCTGAGACATCCGATCCCTTAAAGCAGAAAATACTCAAATTGTGGAAAATACAGACCTATACTTGCTCTTATATCATCACTTTCAGATCTAAGATATGGTAAAATTATGTGCAAAGTAAGGAGTTAGTATGGACACTGTTCTGGTGCTGAGGCGTGTAGGAAAATGTGATGGGCTTTACACATAAACTTGGATTATTGGGAAATCTGTTTCAATGAAAGAAGGAACGTTCGCAGAGATTATCAACTGAGCTTGTAGTACCCATACCTTGACAAAGTCACTGGACAGAGACATCAATGGATAAAATAGGGAAAAAGAAGCTCAGTTCTCCAGACTTGATCATGTTTTAAAATTTTTCTGTTTGTCCTTTTTTAAGTCAAATATAGATTACCTTTCAAGGGTGCGTATGAAAAGTCACTGTAGAACTATTTGCAGGTGTAATTATCACCAGTAAATGGTGGGGGTATATAGCTGTACCTATGACTAGCTGAATTGTGTGATCTACATTTACAGATAAAATATTTGCCAGAAAATAAAAGGTCAGTTTGTGCAAATTAGGCACACAAGTAAAAAAATATCCAGATACTTCTGCTAACTTGTGTGGGCTTTGAATCCCACTTTAAATATTTGTTCTTTTCTGCATCAGCTTTTATAATGTTTCTGTGTGAGAAGCTACATTTTTATAAATTAGGAGAAGGCACAGTTCTTGATCTTTTAGGATAATATAATATTGATATTTTTATTGAAAAACATTGCTGATTTAAATTTCACCTTTAAAGGTCATGGCTGACAAGCAGAGGAGACCAGAAACCAGAGCATTTGCATTTCGTTGGGTAGATCAGATACTGAAAGTCCTAATAGACATGTCTTTTTATAAAGGTTGTTCTAAAAGTGGCAATGCTGTCAGCAGTTATGCTTTGCAGGTTGCCTGGAGTATTAAGCATTCCTGAATGGTTGCAGTCTCTGCTTTTCAACAGCGACTAAGGTAAATTTAGGTAAAAAAGTGCTAGTCTCCATCAGAACAGAAGGGTTGAACATATTTTTAAACATCACTTTATTTGTATGAAAATCACCCTGGTGTATATATACTGTGTTATCAAGTTTTCCCAAAGGAATTTATGTTGTTGCTGCACTGAATTTGACTAATACCTGTTACAAAACGTGAAGTTTTGTTCAGAAGACTCTGCTGAAAGTGCAATCCAAATTATATTTGTCATGGTTTTTATTGTGCAATAGCAGGCTGGAACACAAGAAGTTAAAAAAATAGAGAGAGGTTTGAAGCATTGGATGTCCCATTCCCACCCTTGATCTCATTCCGGTCATCGCTGCTGCTCATTTTTCTTTTCCTGGATAGCACCTATGTCAGCAGCAGCTTACAGTGCTCAGGCATATTTCATTGAATCACAGATGTACGGCTAGAAGGGACCACTGGCGGTGGCTCATCCAATTTCTGACTTGCAGCAAGGCCACTACCAACACAAGGTCAGGTCAGCCATGGCTTTGTCCAGATGAATCTTGAAAACCTCCAAGGGGATTTTCCACACCCCACTGGCTTCGTGGGGTTGTGTACCATAGGACTGAGGCAATGCCGTATCGCCTCATATGTTCTTCCAAACTTTGAGTACTTGATTCTTCAGATTAGATGCTGTTTAAACCTTAGCTGTTTTGATTTCTCAGACTTAATAGCTCTAATTTTAGAAAAGAAATGACATCTGCTTAACTAATGCACTCTGCTTATTAAAATAATCCTTTCAAAGTTGCATAAAATTAAATGAGCTACATGTCTGCTTTTAAAGATGATTTTTTGCTTTTTGATAATCTGTGAAAGCAGATATACCCATATTGATAAAATAACTTGCAGTAATAGGAAAGCAGTTTCAAAATGAGCTATAAAGGAAGTTAATAGGTTGAATAATTACAAGCAATGACTCATAAGACTGCTATGAACTTATATTTTTGTGCTTAAATAAAATGATTGCCTGCTAGGTCATGGACATAATGGCTTATAACACTACCACTCTCTTCTGATACCTTTGGCTTTTTGCTATAACTTGTTCTTAATTTCTCATTTCTTTCCCACATGATTTCACTTTATGAACCCAAATAGAACTGACTGCATAAAAACTAGACTAAGGTAGTACAGAATAAATCAGAATAGGAATTTTGCATTCTACTTTTGAGATTATGCACATTTTCAGGGCACCTGAATGTAGAAGCCTGTGGGGTTTAGTCACCTATTTGGAGCAGAACATTTCCTCTACCTTGGTGTTAATATTTCCACTGAAAACCACAACTTCAGCCTAAACTGAGCAGTACTGTTGTGCTTTTGCACTTCAGTACTGCAGTGATGAAAGAAGAAATCTGCAGTAGAAGTGACAGCATATAGAAATTAAAGTATAATTGAAATAATCTCTTATTTTGTTACCAACTGAGATTTGACCTGAATGAGGTCCAGGCTACTGCTGCCTAAAAAGCAAGGAACTGCCCAATTATCAAGGCTGGCCTTCAGAATGGTCTAATGGTCTTCAGATTGTGACTATCCTGAGTCACTTTAATATTTTTATCATTTTGCATTCTGTAGGACTCTCTGTAATAGAATGTGCTAATAAAAATATGCATAACAGATGAATTTTCCAAAGTGATTAAAAATGTAACCGCCTTAGGCAGGCCTAAGGTATTCATCTCTATGTCTTGTAAGCATCAGGCTGATTCTCATGCAGAATGTGTTTTTCGGTTCCAGAGAAAAATCAGCCTCAGTTTTGTCATTAAGTAGCCACATTGCATTTCATAAAAATGCTTGCACTTGTGTATATTATTTGTAAAAAACCTTCATGCTTTGAAGCTTGAAACTATGCACGTTTTGTTTAACTTGAACTTCTGACTTTTTAACTTTAGTTTAACTTAAGCTTCTTATTTAATTTTTGAGAACTGAGAACCTGCTATATAGTTTCTTAGCCAAAAAAGTACTTTATGCAGCAAAATTTTTGTCAGCATGGCCAGGAAATTACCATCTTGTTATACATGTACAGAAAAGCATGCAGATTGCAGGGCTGAGTGGAGCTATTGGCCACCTCCTATGATACCATGAATATATATATATGCCATATTGAGCAGTGTGTATGAAGTGACTACCACTCCTTGTTATGTTCCAAATACCCCAGTCATTGTGATGGGTTGACCCTGGCTGGATGCCAGGTTTCCCCCAAAGCCGCTCTATCCCTCCCCTCCTCAGCAGGACAGGGGAGAGAAAATATAACAAAAGGCTCATGGGTGGAGGTAAGGATAGTAATTGGGGGAGATAATGGGCAAAACCTGGACTGAACAGAGCTAGAGAGAGAAGAGCAGAATGATCATGCAGAATTTCATTTGTTGTACTTGTGGTGAAAGCACCAGATGTGGATTGTGTGCAAATTGTCCACTTTTGTCAGTGTTGTAATAGTTTTATTTTCGTTTTGCTGTGGGGAATCTTTTTTGTTGATGTAAGTGAAGTTTGTGAAGATTGTGTGATGAATGTGTATTTTAGTGATAACTCTTAAATATGTGACTCACAGAGACAAGGAGTGGAATGCATTGGGTTCAAGTGGCAAGATTTTGGTAGCGGGGGTGGTGGTGGTGGGTGGTGGTGGTGGTGGGGTGGCTACAGAGGTGGCTTCTGTCAGAAGCTGCTGGAAGCTTCCCCTATGTCCGATGGCGCCAATGCCACCTGGCTCCAAGATGGACCCACCACTGGCCAAGGCTGAGCCCATGAGCAATGGTGGTAGTGCCTCTGGGATAATGTATTTAAGAAGGGGAAAAAAACCTGCTGTGTAACAGCAGCCAAAGGAAAGGAGTGAGAACATGTGAGAGGAACGACTCTGCAGACCCCCAGGACAGCAAAGAAGGAGGGGGAGGCGGTGCTCTGGTCACCGGAGCAGAGATTCCCCACTAGCCCATGGTGAAGATCATGGACATTTTTATTTCAGCTACTTATATGCGCAGATTTCTCTGCCATATGTTGACAGAGGGGGTCTTAAATTTAAAAAGCCTGGACAAGCCTGAACTAGCATTAGGCTATCAAGAGATGTAACTTTAGTTGTTGACTATATCTTCAAATTGAGTTTCAGATGCCTAATAGACTGTATGCTTGTAATGGTTAACAAAGTAAAAATGTGTTGATTTTTAACAGGATTATAGAGTGTATAAATGATTGATGATAATTTATATGAATTATACAAATTATTGAAAAATGACATGAATGAAAGGTAGAATGTCACTGTATTCCCTTCACCATATTCCACTCCTTTCTAGTATCTGAGAAATTTGATATATGATATTTGAAGGTTCAGTTTCAATTTTCAACTTCAATTTTAATTTTACATTAGATATTTGCTAGAACAAAAATTTCTGACTCTCCTCCAGTGTACCGCATCTTCTTTCCCCAAACTAATGCTTAATTGTACAGGTGACTGATCTAGTCTTTGGGAAACAAGTGGAAATATCTTGGACACCTGTTCACAAAACCAAATGCAAATACTGGTGTGTTTTTGCATCAATAATCATGCCATTCTGTAGAATCCTTTCTCTGTTTCTAGATCCATCACTGATTCCAATTATTGCTCCTCTCTCTTGTCTGTCACCTGAACTCATCCTGGTTGTGCTCTCTGCTTTTCCACACTGCTGATCTCCTTGTAACTTTTAAGATAAAGGTCACGAGAGCTAGACTATTTTCTACTATCTCAAAAGCACCAACCTCTTAGAACTTTCCAATTTTCTGTGCTTCCTCCATATTTTCCACTTCATTGATTACAATGTCACCTTCAGAAGTTTCCAAATGAAAAAAATTGTTTCTTCTGAGGTTTTCTGAGATGTGCATGGCTCAGTCAGTGTGCTAAGTGTAACAAAATCATCTGCATAACGTGGCATGTGGGATCATTATATAAACACAACATCTGTGATGTGAAAGAGTACAAGCCAGCTTTTATGATACAAAACTAAGAACTGTAATGTTTGAATATAGAAGACTCTTTCTTAATCATCAACATTAATGTAACTTTTACTTTTACAGATAAAAGCATATTGGACAGTTGTTAATTAGAACAATTTCTGGGCTATTTCTTAAAACTTTGCTGCTGCCTTATTGATGTTTCAGTGTCACTAATTCTGTATGATATGTCAGTGTTGTTCTGACTTCGGGTTTTATTGGCAAGCTCATAGTATGCTAATGCCTGTTGAAAAGTATCTGTTTTCTTGATTATCTTTCTGTTGTCAACTTTATTATGCCATCCTAATTCTCAGATCTTCTGACACGTGTTCCATGCACTAACAGGAAATATGAATACAAGCTAAAAGCCATGCTGAAGCTATGGACAAAATAAATACATAGTCTATCATGTCTGTCAATTTCCAATATGAATATGCTCATAGATTAATATTTAGTTTTGAGGGCAAGGGTAATCTGAACAAAATAGGCAACATCACTTTGACAGGAAATAATTTCCACGATTTGTGGATAAAATCTCAGCACATCAATATATGTGTTTTTGACAGAGTGAGAAGAAATTGTGTTAGAAAAGAAGGAAGAATTTATTATGGAGACATGGTGTTAAAAGGTTTGCTAAAGTCAAGATAAACAACATCCACTGCTCTACCATTGTCTACTGAGACAGTCATCTCATCATAGACGGGTGGTTGGTCAGGCGTTTCTCCATAAATCTGTGCTGACTAATCCCAGTGACCGACTTGTGCTTAATAAGATTGGAAATGGCTTCCAGGAGGATTTGATCTATCACCTTTCAAGTGAATACAGTGAGGCTGACTGGGCTGTAGTTCTCTGGATCTTCCTTTTTGCCTTTCTTGAAGACAGGAGTGACATTTGCTTTTTTTCAGTACTCAGGACACTTCCCCCATCACCGTGACCTTTCAAAGATGATAATGAGTGGCCTTGCAATGCCAGCTCCCTTGGTACTCAAGGATGCATCCTGTCAGGTCCCATGGATTTGTGCATGTCCAGTGCATTTAAATGTTTCCTAAGTTGATCCTGCTCTGTTGACAGTAAGTCTACATTTCTCCAGACTTTCCCATGGGTCTGAGGGTCCTGGTATTCTTGAAGGCAATTCTAGTCAGAAAAAAAAAAAAAAAAAAGATATGAAGAAGACATTCTGTACCTCAGTGTTTTTCTTGCCCCTTGTCACTAGACTTCTGCCCCATTCAGTACTGGGGCATTCCTCGCATTGTCTAGTTTTCCCTTTGCTGCTGATGTTCCTGTGGAAACCCTCCTTGTCTGTCCTCAGGCAGAGCTCCATCTGTTCCAGCTGCTCTCTGCCACAAAGCACAACTCCTCCTCCTCAGACGGTGTGTATGCTTCCTAAGGAGCATGTATAAAACTGCCTCACATTTCTTGTCAAAACAAAAGTTCAAGATCAGTGAGGCAGTCCCAAAGATAACCATGGCATACAAGACTTCAGTACGGCAAGGACAGCATAACAGCGTCTGTTGTGCAGCATTTGAACGTGTTGCTGCCTTTAGAATTGTCCTGGTTTGGCTGAAACAGAACTATTTCTGCTTTTAGTAGATTTTATTTTCTTTTTCTCAGTTAAGTTTTCTTACTAACT
>NW_009600747.1:0-11715 GCF_000690535.1 Cariama cristata
GCCGCCCCCCGCGCTTAGTTTTCCTTACTTTACAAAAAAGCCCTTCTCTGCTCTCTCACGTCTTTATCTCTTTTTCTTACCCGCTTTTGGCATGCTTTAGCTGTAATTCGAAGTTACGGGCGACCCCCGGGCACGTCCCCACCCCGGCCCGGCCCCCAGGACATTTTCCGGTCATATGGACAGAAATGATCGCTGTCCTTGCTTGGGTTTTAACAGTTACAGAAACAGCCTCGTCTTTACTTTCTGCTATTAGCAGATTTTGGTCAAAGGCTATCGGAGGTCAGGATAACAGTTTGGTTTTTTTTTTTTCTCTAAATAGTCAGCTTTCTAAACCTACATTCCCCCTTTAAACCGAACACATAGCTCTTACTTATCACTTTCTCTTTAATCAGCAGCAGAAGAAAAAATTGCTGTGAATGCCCGGAATCCCTGAAAGAGATCACACTTTTCCTTTGCACAAATCAAAGTTATCTGCTCCTATTATATCCTCCACTTCAAATGAATCATAAGCCTCCATCCCACTGAGCCTCCTCGGGGATACCTGTTTAGCACAGACGAGAACAATACGCTTTACATCTAAAGAGCACAGGGTGTCAGAAGCCTCTCCGGCTGATAGTGTTGAGAAACGTCCTATGTTCAAAACGCCTTTTTACTGCTTTTCCACCTCCCTCGTGCATGACAAACAGAAGTCAGAGAGCAGCGAAGAGATTTATCAGAGAGAGATCTGAGTGGTGATTACGTGTTCTGTCAATAATTAACTGAATTATGTCCTAATCATAATTACATACAGTCCTCTAGCCGGGAGGGGAAAAGAAAGAAGGAAGTTGTGGTGTAGTCGGAGGGGGATCTCAGGACATGGTTCCAGTCATTAAAAATGTGATGTAACATTGCAATCTGGTGGATTCTGAGGCACCAATGGGGAAACACAATCGAAACCAACTACTAAAATATTATTTACTTTACAGCAGGGAGACAGCAAAAGCACTTGCTTTCATTAGTTGTTTTCATTACTACTCTCTGCTGGGGATTTAAAGGTGTTTTACGATGAACAGACCAGAGGTCTTACTCATTTGATCTATAAGCTATATGTTGTAGGTTTTGTATTGTTCACCACATACTAGCTGACTAGATTTGATGTTTCTGATGTTTGAAATAAAAAATAAAATCAGTCCAGCAAAGCATTATATATCCAGTACAAATCTAGAAATGACACATGCAAAGAATCTTGCAAGCAAATTCTTACTCTGCTACTAATTTTTCTGCACTTCTTCCAGTCATAAGGGAGATCATCATATCATTATTAATTTATTATTTACTAAGAGCTGTTAGAGTGCTCTTTTGGTACACAAATGCAAGAAAACAAAGGGCTTGATTCAGTTCTCACACAAGTTTTGCACTGGTGTAACTTCAATGACACGGGTGTAGTCACTTCAGAACCACCTGGGTGTAATTATGATCCAAATCTGGGCCATCGCACTTCCTTTGCTTTTCTAATGGTTCAAAACCTCTATTTTTCTACAGCTCTCTTTTTCAAACAGCTGTTTGAATACAGAGCTCAAAAATCATTCTCAAGTTCCTCCTCACTGACAGTGCCAGTGTCCTAAATCCTGCCAGAACTTAGTCATGTCAACACGTTCCCTCACCGTTCTGCACCCTCCTTACAGAATGGGAGTTGTAAACCCCATCGATATGTGCTCTCTTCCATTTGTTAAGGCATATCCTCTCAGTGTCTTAAGCTTTAGATCAGGTAGCTTTTAATTTTAAACATTTTTAAGCATCCAGCTGCCAAAAGGAATTCGACACCTGCTTCCTTCTTTGCAAATTTCTCTTTTCAGACAAATTCTTGATGATGCCTCTTGAAAAAGCGTTCATTTATGACCTCCGCTTAATTGACTACTCCATGTATTTCTCATCTTCTTGGCCTTACACCTGCTTCTTCAGAGATTTTGGAAGTGGTTTACAGCGGTAAACGCACTAACAATCAACAGCCAAAAACATCTTAACTAGAACAGTAAGCAGTATTCAACACTTCCTGTATGAAAATACATTACAGGACAAGGTTAAAATCCTTCAGCTAATGTCTTTTGTATAAGAATTATTCTCAGAGTATAATGCTTATGCTTACAAAAGTAAAGATTCCTCAGTCTGGTCCATGGAGTTTCTGCGCCCATCAAACTTAGAAGATCAGGCCTATCTGATGTTTCCTCTCTCTCTCTTCCAAGTTAATAGCTCATTCCTGACTTTGCTCATGGAAGCATTTTCTTCCGTTTCCTTTCAAGTAATAAATATCCTCCATCTTGAAGGGACCTTCAGGACACGGCTAGATGGGGTAACGTAGTGCGACCTCCCACACATCGCTCCCTCAGTGCCCAGAATTACCCTGTCACAGGGGCAATCCCTAAATCTCTGATAAAGACAACATCTAAGAGCTGCAGTTCTTACTGGAGACATTCAAGGATGAATTGGCACATGAGCCCTGGCAGAAGGGGTTCCCATTATCCATTATAGAGTAATGGGCGCTATAATAAACGATAAACAGATTTAAATTTTACTGAAATCCCTAGCAATGAGGGTAAGGACCATCACAAAGATTTCTATCTCCCTCTCACATTCTTAGGCTTATAAGACAACTACTGCTTGAGCAGTCTCCATCTGACCACACTTTCACATCCATTCCAAGGCACCCGGGTGGGATTTTTAGGGTCATATTTCTATTTCCTTGGTGGGTCTTGCTTTTCTTGCCTGAAGAGTCAGTCAGGTTGCACATTCCTTGCAGTAGCCAAAATTCAGTGTACTTATTTAATCACTCCAGGTTATCAGCCACAATTCCTCAAATTATGTGCCACATTGTGGAATTTAAACGAGGTCTCACAGCACAGAACCTCACTTTAAGTATCATAAACTTGAAAATGTTGTGTTGAAGCATCTTTCAGAGCTTTTTCAGAGCTCATATAACTTCATGAGCATAATTATGCCAAAGATATAGTTAGTGCCAAAGACTTGATAGTGGAAACAATTTCTAAGAATAAAAAAAATTATATAACCCAAGGATAAATTTTAAAACATACGTTTATGAAAAATCATATTTTATTATGTTATAAGTAAAATTTAAAGGTATATGTTATGACTTTTAAAAATTGTTATAAGGGAAGTGACCCTTATAAAAGCTACTGGACTGGGCTGAAGAAATTGTAGAAGTTGAAGAATTCAATGCAAGAAAAAAAAATTTTTAGTTATTTGACCACTTACCATTTGTGATGAAGGACAACTAGGAAAGAACAGGGTGCAATGCTGCTGTCAACTGCATTTGCAGCACATGGACATAGACAACATACTGTGCTACTAACACATAGACACACGCATACAATTGCAGAGATCAAAATTAGTCCAAAGTGTTTTTGGAACACTGGAAAGGGAGAGGCAGGGAGTTGTGCATTTTTTAGAATGAAATACTTATTTCAAAAAGTGATAATTATAAAAAAAATTAAGCAAATTACCAAGCGCATTTCTATTTCTTCTCACTCTTAAGTGGAACACATCCATTGCACGCATGTCATTGAATAATGAACAGTTCTGGGCAAATGGAAACCATCAGATGGAACTCAGTTGTCTTGTTTCCTCCATTTTATTTTATGTTTCTTTTTCTTTTAACTGTATATTGTCTTCTCTAGAATGCATATCACTGGAATGATTATGCTGAGCTCTAATTTCTTTGATGTTCATGCAGATCTGTAGGTTTTTTAGTTAGTGTTTAGCTGACTGATGTATCTCTGATACTAAATAATCTACCATGACATCAAACTAAGTCAATGGTTCTATCTACATGATTAGACCAAAACTGTGGCAAGCAAAATCAAGAAAATAATTTGTAATACATGGAACCATTCCCCAGAACTGACCTCCAAAACCCTTCCTATTCCCATGAGATGTCTCCACTTGATTCACTCAGCTGAAATAATTTCCAGAAATTATCTACTAGGAGGAACAGAATGGAAGAAAAAAAGAGCAGATTGAGGAAGAAATGTCATTGATCTTGCTTTTCATATTGTTACTGAGTGAACTTTGAAGTCTTCAGCTGCATTCTCACAAACACAAAGAGAGGTTTGGAGAAACTCAGTAGTGATTTACCAGTAGAACTGAAACATATTGGTAGGTAATATAGGAATACATCTGTGTTTTCTAAAGTTGGATAGATAGCTATCCAGAGAGATGCGATTAGTACTTTCTGCAGACACTGCTGAAAGCTGGAAAGATCTCCTTTGCCTTTTACCATATATTCTGTGTTACTACGAACCCACTTTGGAATCTTTTGTTTTGTTAATAAACCCAATCCTTAGAAAAGGGACTTGATAAAAAGGAAAATCAGACTTTATTTTATCTTTCCAGTTATTGAACGAGCCCTCTGACTCACAATTCATTTCCAGATCTGTCAAGCTTCTCTTGCTCAGTGCAGTAAGACAGTGGTTCATGGGCCAGAGGATGGGGAAGAAGCCATCGAGCACGTAGGGTCTCTGAGAGAGACGGCAGGACTGCATTACAAATGCATGAGATAAGGCCCAAACTGTGGGACGATGAAAAGAGGGAGTTGGTTGTCTAGTTCCCATTCACAGGACTGACAGTTGACAGATACATACAGCTAAATATTGTCTGTGAAATCTGGTACTGTTTTTAATGCCAGGTGAGCAATCAGGGCATTCATTGTAATTCCCATGTCGTTTGTTTTTAGATGATGGATGTACCATCATTGTAAAATGGAATTTGGGGTTTTTTGGAAAAGAAATCAACACTTAAGCCATACTTTTGAGCAAGTCAAAAGACACCCAAGGGTATGATTGCCTTGTATGCTGCTCTTTTTAATAAGGCCAAGGAAAAGCATCAGTGGATGAGATTATAATCATATGCTCCTTTAATGCAGACAATCAAAGAAGGCTCCTTACTCATGGTTGTAAATTCATCATTAGGGATACCACTCAGAGTCATTTGGCATGACATTTTTTATGCACAGAACAGAAAAGTGCAGTATTAGCTCCCAAGCGATTGGATGAGTTGTACATCCATTAATGTGCATATATCAGAAAATGTTTCTCAGCTCTGGTTTATATCGTACGCAAACTGAGAAGATGCAGATTGTCTTACTGTTGTTTACTCAAATTTTTGGTGCATGTTTTCACGCTGTCCAAGATCTTGTTTATTTGAGAACCTACTATCATCATGCATTGTAGATTTCACTGCTGACTCTGAGATCATAACAGTCTGCCTGTGTTCGCTTACAATGAAATCTACAGGATGACAGGCAAAATGAGAGCAAATTAGTTGTGCTAATCCTATGACAGACAAACATTTCTCAGTTCACTGCTTTGGGAAGTGAGGGAATTGGTAGATCATAAGCCCAGGAAAGCTGAACAAATTTTTGATTTAAGGTTTTATCCACCCATGTTGCCAGTTCAATCTGGCTAAAATCCATGTGTCATCCACCTGAAAATTCCAAAATTATTCCAACAAGAATTCACAGAATCACAGAATGGTTGGGGTTGGAAGGGGACCTCTGGAGATCACCTAGTTCAACCCCTCTGCCAAAGTAGGTTCACCTTGAGCAGCTTGCATAGGATTGCGTCCAGACAGGTTTTGAATATCTCCAGAGGAGAAGACTCCACAACCTCTCTGGGCAGCCTCTTCCAGTGCTCTGTCACCCTCAAAAGTATAGAAGTTTTTCCTCATATTCAGATGAAACTTCCTGTGTTTCAGTTTGTGCCCATTGCCCCTTAACCTGTGACTGGGGACCATTGAAAAGAGTCTGGCTCCATCCTCTTGACACTCACCCTTAAGGCATTTGTAAGTATTGATCAGAGCGCCTCTCAGTCTTCTCTTCTCCAGGCTGAACAAACCCAGCTCTCTCAGCCTTTCCTCATAAGAGAGATGCTCCAGTCCCTTAATCATCTTCCTTGCCCTCTGCTGCACTCTCCCCAGTAGTTCCTTGTCTTTCTTGAACCGGGGAGCCCAGAACTGGACACAGCACTCCAGATGTGGCCTCACCAGGGCAGAGTAGAGGGGGAGGAGAACCTCCCTTGACCTGCTGGTCACACTCTTCCTAATGGACCCCCAGATACCATTGGCCTTCTTGGCCACGAGGGCACATTGCTGGCTCATGGTCAACTTGTTGTCCACCAGGACTCCGAGGTCCTTCTCCACCGAGCTGCTTTCCAGCAGGTCAACCTCTAACATGTACTGGTGCATGGGGTTATTCCTCCCCAGGTGCAGGACCCTACACTTGCCCTTGTTGAACTTCATCAGGATCCTCTCCACCCAACTCTCTCGCCTGTGCAGGTCTCGCTGAACAGCAGCGCAGCCTTCCGGTGTATCAGAAGGTGTATCAATTCATTGAAATATAAAAACATCAAAAGTAAAAACTTTAAAAATCTACACTCATATTTTCATAATAGACCACCTTTTTCATTTAAGATGTTTCATTTCTAAATATAACTAGATCTAAACTACCAGAAAAAAATACATAAAACAAAAAATGAAAAGTTTAATTCTTCATTTTGGCCAACTCAAAAAATCTACTTTTTCCTGTTATACAAGTGAAATAAAATATACATTATTCAAATTCCCTGCTCTGTAGTCTTTCTTCCTGTTCATGAATTGTTCATGAACTGGTTATGATCTGTTAATCTATTCTTTATCCACACAGTCCATCGATCAAATGACACGAACAAATTTCAGCCAAGAACATATCAACTAATTGTTCACTTAGGGTATTTATTTAACTGTGATATATGACCATCACTTACACAAATGGCGTCATATTTGCTCCCCTGCTGGATATATGATGGTTTTTTTCAGAGAGGAAGTACCAAATACTAAGCCATGACATTTCTCAGATGTGAATTTTCAGATAAATAATCATTAAATGTTTAAAAGATATACAAAGTTTCTATCTAGACAGCAGCATTATCCACCTTTAAGGCATCAACACATTTTCAACACTCTGAACTAACACATAGATATCATTTATAGCAGAGACTAGATAATAAGAATGCTCTTTAAAAAAAAAAAAAAGCAAGCCTAGATTTTAGTATTTAGGCTTCCAGTATAAACAATACCTTTTTCTCCTGTAAGTAATAGGGAGAATTCAATCATACTTCAACTGCCAGATAGTTAGGACACTCACTTAAAGGAGGAGGTTCTGGTACAAGCCCAGCCCATATTCATGGATCTGAACCTGGAATTTGCATATGCCTGCCAGTGTCATAGCCAGTGAAATACACAAACCATTTCCTTGGAACTTTAGGGGAACAGGTACTGATCAGCATTTGTGGAGGATGGTGGGAGACAGACTGCTCATTTTCTGAGCAAAGATACTTATTTATGATATAAAACAGGTATATTACAGTATCAAGCAAAATATCAGGTGCATGCCATAACTGTGAGGATACGATTTAATTCCAGATAATTGTTATTCTTCTTTATTTTATTCAGACCAGAAAGTCTATTCTGACTTGAGAAACCTTCCCAATGAAAATTTACTTTTAGTCAACACATTCCCTCATAAAATTGCTGAATTTACCAGAAATTTACTCCCCCATCCAAAAAAAGAAAATTTCATTCAAAAGTTTCAGGCCAGCTCTAGGATGCACTTTTGGAGTCGCATGTAACTGCTTCCATTGTCTGATTGGTCCACACATTTACAGATCTTCCTGTGCTGTGCATATGACCAAGCACTGTGTAGGCAGGCATGCCAGCCAATAAAATCTCAAAAAGCAGTGAAACTTTCACATCAGTGCAAGCAATAGTTCTCAGTATAAATAATTGTCTTGTCATCTCTCCCCAGGCTCATTCTCTTTCCTTTCTTTCTCTCTCGCCTGCATTTCCTCAGAGATGTTCTTTCTCCGTCAACATAGCCTCGTGTTACTTCTCTGCAGCTCTGCTGCCCTCCATTCTAAAATCTGGCATTACAGTGAAACTTCCAAGAATTCCATTCTCTGAAGCATTATGAGTCACACTGTAGTCTTCAGCAATATTTTTAAAACACCAATGTTTTTTTAATCACTCTTGAGACCCACAGAAGAAAGTAAGGATATTATCTTGCTAACTTACAGTCATGGTTGTTTTTTCTATTGCCACCCACACTCTCTCATCTTTCTCCAGATACTCTGCTCAAGTCTCTCAATAGTGCAGGCATATGGTATTCAAGCATGCCAGAGTCTGACTTCAAGTTTTAGTCATTTTTCTTCCTGTAAAAATGATGGAGGGACCTTAAGCCTATGGCCATTTGAGAGCTTTCTTTATATGAGAGTTTTCTTAGGCTTTATACTTCAATAAATAAAGTATATGCTATACTGTAAAACTAACAGAGAAAAATCAGGTCTGAGCTGTAATTCATCATATCTGAATACCAGCAATGCCATGTGTCTGGTATGTCAGAGGCAGCACAGAATTCACTAGTGCAACAGTGAACATAGGAAAGGGAGAATTCCTCCCTGCTCCTTGAAGTGATTTCCAAAAAAACCCTTTTAATAGAGGAGCTGGTTTATCTTTAGGAGCGATAGTTCTAAATACTGTCCCTCATAATAAAAATATAAATCTTTATTGTACTATTTGAAGAACTTCCCATTTTAATGAGAAAAAAAGAAACATTACTATGCTATGTTAAAGTTATCAGTTCATTTTCATTGTATGTTTCAATGCTTTCTCCTTTTTCTTGTGCATGAGGGATGAAGCAGCTTGTATTACAAAAGAGTTATTTGCAGCTTAGGACAGAAGTTCCACAAATTGCTGTTATCTGCCCTTCAGATGCTCATGTGACCGACACACTGAATAAATATACCTCAAGGAAAGCACATAACACTGGACAATGGGCGTTCAATAAAGAAGATCCCTAAAGACAACAGTTATCTGAGCTTCTGTATAGATCAGCTTCTTGCATGAAGTATTTGAGGATGACTGGCTGCTCCATGATTGTCTTTAGAAAGAGCTGCCAGGAAATAAGAGGATGAAGAGACCTAGATTTCAAATTACCAGCTGATCATATGAAGAGAGTACATTCTTAGGTCTCAAAAGTTACTGAAAAATGGTCAGTGAGCTTGCCTGTGCAAGAGATGGTTGAGAGAACTGTGAAAATAAACACATCATGGAGGGAGGTAGGATGAGTGAGATTTGCTTAAGAAAAGGCGAGAAGAGTGTTAAGCGAAATAGAAAAGAATCCATATTAAATAGTAGCATTAATGCAGTAAACGACGAGTAATCAAGACTCCTCAAGAACCAAAGTTAGGTGAGGGATGTTATACACACACATGCATATATTTATTTGTCTACATAGAATAAAGCACAATCATACTGAAACTGCTCATTTTAAATCCAGCTCACATAGTGCTTTTCTGTCTCACTGCCTCATGCCCAGAAATGTGGAAAAGCAATAAACTTGCCTCTCATTTTAGTAGGATTTTGCTCCTACTCTAGTATCTTTAAGAAATCTTGGTCAGTTTATTTTTACTTGATTGTACCAATCCTAAGCTTTTGGAGGATGCTGTAACTACCAGGCCAAAATGTTTAAAAATTGCTTTACTCACTGTGGGTTTTTTAAGACGAAAAAGAAAAAGATCATTTTCTAGGAAATATGGCCAAAATATTAGCACAGTTGCCTAATTTTAAGCTTTTCAATCCTTATTTAGTCTCCCTAGTGTCAGTAAATTTGTTATATCTCAGCGACAGTTATCCACAAATTTCAGTGAATGGCTGTGAGAGACAACCCAGCTAAACATCAAACTATTTATAAACTCATTATCATTATAGATTCAGGAGCTTATTCAAATAGAGACTTCCCGTTTTGAACATTTGTCATAAGACTGTAGCAGTGATGGGCCAAGATCTTTGGTAACTCCTGATGTCATTGATCAGCTGTAGAGATTTCAATTTTTCACTGAAGCTATTGTTACCAAAAAAGCACCTCTTTAAGCCCTTTCTGTTTCATTATTTTGTACTACTTCTAAGAAAAAGAATATTGCCATCTTCTCTGAACCCCCATCACCGTGACTTTGTGCCTCGGACAGAGCAGGATGCAATGGATACTACAAACAACTTCTGGTCTGGGCAGCACATGTCAGGCTTAGCAAAAAGATCATCAGTCAAAGATCTATATCTAAAATTCCCAGATTACTCTGAATCATTCTCCAGAGCAGCCTTCATACTACCTGTTACTGGCTTTTCAGGAATAATTATAAACAGGGAGCGGTTGCATCATTTCTGTAAGTTCAAAGCAAGCTGAAAATCAGAATTGAGTTGCTATATTTTCAACAGTAGAAAATGTCAACAGCACAGGCAATTTTAGTCTGAATTTACACACGCTTTTTTCAGTGCTTCATGGAAAGAAAAGCCAATTGACACAATAGGGAAATCTAGCACATACAAAATATGAAGCTCTGAAAATTAAGACTGTTGTGAAATTTAGAAACATGATACTGATGTGAAAGTGCATGTCTCTAAAACAGAGTCTTCCATTACAGATCTCAGATTTGTATGTTAGACATAGCGGAATGAAAGCCAAAGCCTAGATTAATCCACTTTCTGTAAAAGTTGCTTACATATGTATCTGAAAATCAAAACACAGAAAACAATATCAGAGAGTTCATAAAGAAAATAATATTTAATTACAGGTTAGTAACTAATTAGTACAGGTTCAGGAACTGTCTCACCTTGAAGGATTTTCTGTTTTGTTTTTTTCTTGCACAAAATATACTTCCAGAATTCAGTTTTCCTTTAATCATTCTTTAAAGAACTCCCCAATGCTAATGATTTAGTCACAAAAATAAGTGTTATTTTGTTCACTCTTACCTTCTTTCTCTATAAAATGTCCCCTCAATATCACTCATGAAAAAAAGCAAAATAATACTTGGGGTAATCAAAGGGTAAGCATCCAAATAATTTAGAAGAAAAAGACTGCACATTTTAACAAGCTTACCCTAGGATGGCAAGAGGATGGGAGCTACAGCTGTGACAGAGATTTTAGCTGGGGAAGAATCAATGCAGATTTGCAGATGGAAGTCATGTCTCAAAAATGTATTAGGCTTGTCTAAAGGAACATGTGGATAAGATGACCTGGCAACTGCAATGTTGCAATTCTATACTTGGATAGTTGGGTGTGTACAACCTGGATTTCGCTAAAGCTTTGGGAAAATTCACAGGCCTTTGAAAGCATGAGATTACCATGGCACAAGAGGAATGGTCTTCTTGTGCATTATTAGCTTTTTACAAGTTAGGAAAGGAAAGAAGGAACAGTCAATTGTCAGAAGGGAGGAAGGTTACTCGCACCGTATTACCAAGTCTCTGCTGGAATCTGTGCTGTTCTGTATATTCATGAGTAATCTCAAATACAGAGTAAATAGAAACTTTATACATTCTGATGATGATATGAAATTACTCAGGACAGTCAAAACTAAAGTGTTTGGGGCAAAGTAAAGAAGCATCTCACAGTACTAAATGACCAGCTGGTAAAGTGAAAGATGAAATTAAATGCCATTTCTAAGGTGGGAAAAAAGGTGAGTACACTTTTTGCACATAATGGTTGCCTGATATAACTCTGGACAACAAAGTCTACACAGATTTTAATGATTTAATGAAACTATTTCTTTTAATTAATTCATATCAGTGATTCAGAGTATTCCTGATAGTGCCTTTTAATTTCATAGAATCATAGAATGCTTTGGGTCAGAAGGGACC
>NW_009600748.1:0-2657 GCF_000690535.1 Cariama cristata
TCTGTTTCAGCCAAACCAGGACACTAGGGTTGAGGGGAATCCTAAATGTTCTATTTCTGGATCCTGTGGTGTACAAATGTTGTACCATTTACCATCTTAGCTCTCTCTATATTATAGTTCTTCCCCTCATTCTCTCCTCCTCCATGTACATTATTATAACTCTTCTTCTTGAACCTTATCAGTACTTCTTTAGACCCTTTTTGTCCCTCTTTTTGCTTCCAGCATTAATTTTCATGGTTGTGCTATGCTAAATTTTCTGCTTCTTATATTTATTCACCTCCACTCCTCTTCTTTCTCTCTTCAGCAGAAAGACATGGACACTTTTCTCTGCACTGAAATTTGCTTTCCTTGTTGACAGACTTGTCTCTGGTTCAATGTGAACATGGATTTTCTTTTTTTGTTGAACTCTTCCATAATATCTTTTTACCCTACCTGTGTGTATGAGCTGGAATACCAACTCCAATGTTTTAATTTAGGCCACACATTGGATTTCAGTTTTGCAGTTCAAATGGTAACATTTTTTCTGAAGTATTCCTTTACTACTTCCACTTCAGTTTGGATTTTGCAAGCTTTCCTGAGCTCTGAGTGTTAGGTCTTGTCAGCAGCTAGGTGGGGGAACTCCAAGTTTATTGGGCCAAACAATGCTTGTCCCACAAAGTATTATAGGTCTATTAGGAGCCAGCTACATGTCGTACATTGTAAGGAGGAGTGTTGTGCTTTCTGCCGTCAGGCATAAATAAGTATCAGTTGCAAAACCTAATCCGAAAAGTAAAGGCATGGTATAGCACTGGCACAAGAACAGCATCAGTAGTTAGCCAGGTCTTCAGCTGCAGTCCATTAGCAGCATTAACATTCAATCAGCGGAACTGGAATTAACTTGAAAATACAGTCAGTTTATTTACCTCAACAAATAAGATCTGTATTCTGAATGCCTGGATGGCTGTGCAAGTTTCAAAAGGAGCAGAAGGAAAACTTTGATTTTTTCTTTGCATTGAGTATTTGTCCTGTGCTTATTTTGCAGACCCACATCTTCATTGTGCTGATAGATGGAGAAGAAGAGGACAGAAGACAACTGAACAACCGCGTTGATGGTTTCCACTGGGATAGGCCTAGGTACAGTTCATAGGATCAGATACTTCTGAAGGAAGAGTATGACTCTTGAGTCGCTCCTAGCCTAGATGGTCCAAATTAGATGGTTAAGTCATGTTGTGGTCTTAAAGGCTGACATTGGCTCACTTACTGACAAAGCACTTCAGGGTTTGATTTGGTACCTGGCAGCTTTCTCTTTTAGCCATCACTGAACTCAAACTTTGTCACGGAGTAGGGAAGGAGGGAGAGTTGCACTGTGCCACACTAGCTGCAAAACCCAAACCTTCCTACCATAAGTAAGTCATTAAAGACCCATTGGCAATATTCAATGTAGGGATGGCAAAGCCACCAACTTGGGCACATACCAGTTTGCATCACTCTGTTCTGCCTGTCAGTTACCCCTTTAATTTTATATAGATATTGGGTGTGTCTTTATTTATGGATTACTGTATGTTGTTAAACACCTGCCAAGATCCAGCCAACAGCTGGTGGCAAAACAATCCTTGTAAAGTCTATCTGTTATCAAAAGTCTAGCTTTTCAGATGAAAAGTCCTGTTGCATGTGTCGAATCTTCCTGTAAAGATCAAATTTTCCAAGCAATGGGGTTTTTAGTCATTAACCAGCATACAAGGTGAGATCTGAGAAAGGAACTGTCCCAAACACAGAAAAGAGAGAGTGTCAATGCTGAAGACTCTGCAATTGAAGGTGTTCTTAGGGCTTTCTGAAGTGCTGGCCACATTGACAGGTTTACTTGCAGGACAGTAATATTTCTCATAAAAATCAGAGATGTGATTGTATTAGAGCAGACTAAAGCAGATTCAAGGTAGGCCTGTTTTCTGACTTGCAAAATGTGTGTGCAGCTCGCTTCAATAGTGTATGGAAAGCTATGCTCATGCAGGTGAGTGTAGGCAGAAGCATTACCAATTTCGCTGTGATCTGAACTAGCTGCACCTCAGTCTTAGAATCATAGAATCATAGAATCATTATGGTTGGAAGAGACCTCAAAGATCATCAAATCCAACCATATACCTGATACCACCAAGCCCACTAAATGCGCCAAACCATGTCTCGAAGTGCCACATCTAAACGTTTTTTGAACACCTCCAGGGGTGGTGAGTCCACCACCTCCCTGGGGAGCCCGTTCCAATGCCTAACGACTCTAACAGTGAAGAAGTTCTTTCTAATGTCCAGCCTGAACCTCCCCTGGTGCAACTTGAGACCATCTCCTCTTGTCCTATTGCTAGTTACCGGGGAGACCAATCCCCGCCTCGCTACAACCTCCTTTCAGGTAGTTGTAGAGGATGATAAGGTCTCCCCTCAGCCTCCTTTTCTCCAGACCAAACAACCCCAGCAGCTCCCTCAACTGCTCCTCATAAGACTTGTGCTCCAAGCCCTTCACCAGTGTCACCGTTTAAGGCTGGGCCGGCGCTTAAAGCGGGTGGCAGATGCTCTCTGTTAACCCCGTCCCTTCCCAGAGGGGGAAGGAGAGGAGAAAAGGGAGAGAGACTGGCGGCTTGGAACTTAAAACAAACTTTGATGAAACAGTAACAGTGAAAAAATAGTATAAA
>NW_009600749.1:0-14540 GCF_000690535.1 Cariama cristata
CCACCTTGTGTGATGTATAGGGTTCACTGAAGCAATGTATATTTAGGCATATTTCATAGTGTTAAACTGAAATAAAACTAGCCTAGCTAGTATTTAGATCTCAATGTATTGTATCAAAAAAAGCCCATAAAAAAAAAACCTGAATAAGCCAAATGGTCCATGTAAGCCCAAACTACAAATAATATGTTAGCTTTGAAATATTTCTTCAGACAGCCCCATAAAGGGTTGGGAGAGACTTCTCCAGTCCATTTAATTCAATCTAGAAAAACAAACAAACAAAAGACTCTAAATATCCTTCTTCTCACCCAAGTGGCTATTCTGCTTATGCAGAATAGTGTGCTTATAATTTTAGGGAGAATTGAGGCCTGGAATTCTGCTAGGAGTGTTTCTGAATATATCACCGTAACTAAGTCTTTACTGGATCTAGTCCAGGTGATCGTAGGCTTTATGGCAACTGATTGGTAATTAATTGTCCACAATTAGTTGTACTTTAGAATTGGACTGTTATTGGTGAATGACTTTCTGGAGGTTTGGAAAAAATCTCTTAAGAGGACTAACATTCTTCATGAGGGTGTCAACTATCCAAATAAGGAATATACTTACCAGTTTTGACACTGGTTCAGGCAAAGTTTGCTAGTTGAAGCTGGGGTGTAGTTTGAAATGATCAGTCTTGTTTACAGTCTAATGTGTTTAGCAAACTTTAGTCCCTGGAAAACACTGATGTAAGGAGCTGTTTATATAAATAAGACTACAGTCTGTGCTTACATTAATTAGAAAAAAATTATGAAGGTTATTAATGTATCAAATCACTGACTGGAATTAAAATGGTAGCCCATAATGGCACATCCATGCTAAGGTATAATTACATGCATCGCCCTTTCTCTGATTAAATGCAGTTTGAGCTTGTATTAAAAAATAATAAAAAAAAAAGTCACACAACAATAGCAACAACAAACCCCTCAACCTGCCATGCCCCCCACCTGGTTTTGGCTTATAAACTGTTCAAACCGCAAACCTATAGACTTCGGGGCAATTAGCAGTCCTGTGCAATATGCCTCCGTGCTTTACTTGAGGTATTTGTAACTACAACATTAAACATACAGGTACTAATGAGTTAGATGGGTTTCAGGGCCCGTGTACCTTTCTTATTTCTTCATGCTTCTGGAAATGTGAATAGCTGGTTCATACCTCTTTCAGGATCCTGTATCCTATGTATCTACAGACCGTATGTCATAAAGTAAGATGCTGTGGCAGTCTTGCTGTTCTCTGGATGACCTTGCTTTGGGCTGAGGCCTGATTTGGAACTCCTCACTAATGAGGGCAAAACCACATAATCTCTTTCTCTATACCAAATACAGTGATCAAAAATTTAAATTGTTGTTTTTTTTGTGGGGTTGTTGTTGTTGTTGTGTGTGTTTGGTTTTTAAGGTAACAGCCTTGCATTTTTCTTTATTAGTATGCTGAATATAATTATGTATTGCTTTGTCTTTATCTTTCAACTTGTCATTAAATGCAAGAATGACAGGCTTCTGAACGTGAGACAAATTTACTTCATCTCTTACATTAATTACCAGGAGACTGTATAAACACTGAAAACAAATTTAATAAAGGAGGCACTCCAGATGGTTGAAGGTAGACTTACGTATTCAGAACATTCCTCGTTATAATTGCAATACTACGCACGGAGATTCATACTGACGCTTTGGGGAATTTACAGATGAGATGCACTACAATCTGCTAGGAGGCATAATATTCGCAGGGTTTTATTGTCACAGAAAAAGCATAATGACTATTGAAGAAAACTAATTGCTGACAGTTTTTGAGCTGGCTTTGGTGCACAATACATTTGTTCTGCCCTGTAGATCCTTGTTTCAAAAAATATTTTAAGTACACATGCAAATAGCAACGTATTGCTCTAATCTCCATGGCATTTATGTACAATTTTCCTTAAATGACTCCAAGCTTCCTTTGTCTGTACAGGTGCTTAGTTGGCAATGTGATTCTTTTAAAGGTTCAATTTCAATGCAACTCTGGCGAGATACCCTAGGTTGTACAGCTCATATCCCAAATAAACTGATGAAAGAGGCTCTAAATAACGTCCTTCAGCATATCCTTCTCTGCTTTCAGATGGTAGCAAGAGAACGTACTGGTCCCCTTTCTCTGCGGGGGAAGCTCTGGGATGCTGCTCTCATCTGGGAGCAAAGGAAGAGCTAGAGTTCAGGGCTCTGACCCAGAAACATCTGCAAAATGGAAAGAATCCCCCCAAACATCTGTGTTTCTGATCTCCAGTGGCTTTATTCACAGTATTTTTCTGATTCTTATTATGTCCTTCTCTTTCTGAGAAAAACCCGGCAGGCAGTGTTCCACAGTTTGTTAATTTGTCAATATGACTTTCAAAACTTTAAATACCCACTTCTAGCTGACTTAAAACATAACCAAATTGCAACATAGCTGCAAAGGGCTCATCTGTGTGTCAAAAATGAGGGGAGTTTGTGTCACAGACTAGTTCCCAGCATTAATGCTGCTGTATGAGCTTAAGACACCCCCGTGCAGAGGTATACAGAATAGCTACTCGCTGATAACTCAATATTAGCAAATGTATTTTTAGTAAGACACTTATAGGGGTAGAAAAGTTTAGACTGCTGTTCAATAGCTTCTCCAGGAAGCAAGGAGATTCTGTAGGTTCTGTGAGGTGCTTTTGGAAGTGTGCTTCAAAGGCACCTGGTGTGTTTTAGTTTGTTCGCCCCTGCAATCTTATTATTCATTCCTTGCACAGTGAAATGGCATTGCACATCAAGCTATTTATCAAACTTTCAACCACAGTCTTGGAGGAGTACTGTGGTGACCAGCCAAGTGTGCCTGGTGAATGAAGGGCAGCTAATGTGCCATAAGAATTGGAAGGTCATCAGTCTTGGGAGAACTGTGAATGGGCGGTGAAGGTGTACGAGAGAAGCAAGCAGATAGACAAAGAGAAAATGGGTTTGTAGTAGTTAATTAGTTCTACCTGCTGCTGTTGGTTGTTGCTGATGAAAGATGGAGGCTTCTCTGGTCTTCTGATTTGCTTGCCTTGGCTTGGGCACTGAAGAAAATCATGGTTGCCACTGCAATAGCTTCATCAGTGTGCCAAAAGACTGTGAGTGCATAATTCGTGTATGAAACAGAAGCAGTTGTGCATCATCAGGGAAGGAAAAATTTTGGTCCAACAGGGTTGGGAAGGGATGAGAGCATTCAAAGCTGGGAGATTGCGCAGGTGTGATGACCAGTGGTATTAGAAATCTCTACAGTTCAGTCAGTTGTAATCAGAGAATAGTTTGGGTTGGAAGGGACCTTTAAAGGTCATGTAGTCCAACCCCACCTGCAATGAGCAGAGACATCTTCAACTCGATCAGGTTGCTCAGAGCCCTGTCCAACCTGACTTTGAATGTTTCCAGGGATGGGGCATCTATCACCTCTCTGGGCAACCTATTCCAATGTTTCACCAAATAATCCTGACAGTGTAACTGTATATGACTGCTCCTCCAAGTAAAATAAAGCAAAAATTGTAATAACAAGAATTTTAGGCCTTGGAGAAATTCTTTCTTTGCAGTGTTAGTGTAGAGGCGAAATAATGTACCAGGGGAGCACTTCCAACACAGAATTGACAGAAGAATGAGTGTGGATTATAGGAATAAAACTATTCAACCTCCTCTTGGCAGCTGCTCTAATCCATCAGAGCTCTGGGAAATTCAAATGTATAAGCAACTCCTGAAACAAAACAATCACTATTTCTTTCCATCCCAATTTTAAAGTTGTATGTGCCTAGTTGTGGAGGAAAAAATACAACGAAAGGTCTGAGAACTGTTACAGATTTATCTGCTGCTTTATTTAAGCAGTTCATGTCTATGAGATGAGAACATTTTAGTGCTGAAAATCGATCTCTGGACAAAACAGGGATCAAAGAGGTAAAAATTGGAACTCAAACCATGTTTTCTTCAGCAGCCAGACTTCAGACAACTGTATGGTGGGAAGGCTTAGCAGCAGGCTGAGCTGTGGTTTGATGATACGATAAACCTGGCTTTTCAGTCTGTGATGGAGGATCAAAAATGCTGTGACTGCAGGACACAAAGCTCTGATCAGAGAGAACTCGCTATGAAAGTAGAAGTTTTGTTTGAAGAAATGTTTATGGATTAACTCTGTAGCAGGAGGGTTTTATGCCATGTCAGAAGCTTTGTTAGTGGGCATAAATTGAATAGAAAGTAGCACGAAATTCAGGCTGTGCACTCCGACTAACCAGAAATGCAGTTATGTGCCAGTGTTTGTATAGTTGGTGATTCAGTAGTGCACTAGCAATGGTTTTAATCATTGTGGAGAAAAGTCCTAAATTTGAGTCCTTAGGAACCATGGATAAAGAATCTCTGCTCCCTGCACTGTACTGGAAAGACATCGTGTTAAAGGTGTTTGCTGGTTTTGGGGGGATGCTAATTAAGGGTGTTTGGTTTTGTGGTTTTTTTTTTTGTTTGTTTGTTTCTTTGTTTTCTTTTCAGTAGACATGTTTGCTATTTTTTTGGAGGAGATGTTTATTTTTAAGAGGGATGCTTTTTTGAACATGCTTCTGCCTTGATTTATAGCAGAGCTAAATGTCTTTTTATAAAGCAAATGATTGACTCTCTATTAAATGACACCTAGGATTTCCAAAGAGGTTACATGTGACCCTTGTGAAGATTTTGTGTTGCATATGTCTTGTATGATTTTCAAAGAAAATTTTGGTATACTGTTATAATAGTGTTCCATAACAACAGACTGAACATATAGCATCATAGAATCGTTATGGTTGGAAGAGACCTCAAAGATCATCAAGTCCAACCATATACCCAATGCCACCATACCCACTAAACCATGTCTCGAAGCGCCACATCTAAACGTTTTTTGAACACCTCCAGGGATGGTGAGTCCACCACCTCCCTGAGGAGCCCGTTCCAATGCCTAACGACTCTTACAGTGAAGAAATTCATCTTAATATCCAACCTGAACCTCCCCTGGTGCAACTTGAGACCGTTTCCTCTTGTCCTATCGCTAGTTACCGGGGAGAAAATGAATGAAACCACAAACTTATTTTGGAAACAAAGCTTTAGTTGACTTTTGGTTTCTGTTTAAATTGTAATATTGTACCATCAACTATTTTAGGCCAGTTATTTTATTAGTTGCATACAGTGCACTTGCACACACCCTTTTTTAACTACTTTACTACGATATCTAGAAAGAAGGTGTGAAGGACAAACTAATACTTAGTATGCAGTAATCTTCATCAGGAGTGTACAAAATACTTTCTGTGCAATTGCTACAGTTGCACTGTAAATCCTGGGAAAAATGGTGAAGTATGGGGTTTTAATACTGATAAGAATTTGCTAGTGGAGAAAAAATTGATCTCCATAGAAAACTACAAGGAGGAGATTTTTCAAAACCTTTGATCAAAACTGTCTTACTAGGTCTTGTAGACTACTGTTACAAAAGTGTTAATGAGTGTTCCTGAAGGTCCTTCTGGAAAGGTCATAGTTTGCTAAAAACTACAATACAACAGTAAAGATTGTCTGATAGCCTTCAGTAGCTTCATAGGCTGTGATCATTACATCTGACCTTACAAAAAAGTACAGGACGTGTAGTTTTCTTGAATGATCTGTCTTTAATTATGCCTGTAGTTCAGCATTGAATTTGAGTTGTGGTTTTTTTTTTTTTTTTTTAAGGAAAAAAACCTAATTTTAATTTTATAACAGGTATCAGTGCAAATAAAATACAAATAAACTCACTTTATGACTCCATTCATATATCTGCTAGTTTTCAAGATCTAGGGCCGTGGTCTAGTCACAGGTATGAACATTCTTTTGTGATGATAATATTAATCGAAGTTGCCTTCTCAATGCAACAAGCTTAAAGGAAAAACCGCCTGCTTTTTGCTGTAGAAAAACATCTCGGTTACAGAAGAAAACCCAAGACTGATGGGTTGAAGAAAGAATTCCTAAAATAATGTTCTTTATTAAATAAATAACAAAATTATATGTTTTGATCAGCTGAATAAGGTAAGAGTAGTGAGATGTATCTAGTCTTTGGCCTGTTGATTCATCATCCCAAGTTATGGTATGGGTGTAAAGAAAGGTGTCGGGAGAGTAAAAGTTTTTAATCCCAGGCTTTGTCTTTTTTTTTTAAAATAGATGAATGAAATCTATGGGTGGCAAAAAACAATCCACGATAGAAGGACTAGCAAGTCTAATGTTACTTGTTTCTCTTTGTCTCCTGTAAATCAAGAAGTCAATCTCAATGAGATTCTAGTAAAAACACTTCCAAAATGGCAGAACCTTTCCTCTCTAGCTCTATGCAGCTGGGGAAATATTTCGCTCGCCCTTTTTCCTGAAAAAGGACCTTACCTAGACTCAACATCATAAATTCTTTTGCTCATTTTGATGTTTATTTTGCCTGTACCCAATTCTTGTTATTTCAGGTGACTATATTAAAACAAAATGATAGAGGGTGACTTCTGGTAATCCTGCATTGCGTTTCATTTCCTCTGCCCCGTTTACAAGCTCTTTCTTACAAAATGTCTGGAAAAATAACAAATCTGGAGTCTGGCAAATGCAAATACTCCAGCGTTGAAAGGATGCCCAGGGAAAGTATTGTTTTGGCAGACCCCCTGGGTTATCAAGCACTCTGTTCTGAGCATCCTGACTGTAATTACAGCAGTGTTACACAGATTAGGAGGCTGCTTCTCCGTAAAGTCTGTAACAAAGCATTTAGAGCTAAGTTCAATGCCAACTGCAGCTCTGAGCAATTTCCCACAGCCTGAAATGTCTAAAGATCCGCTTCTTAAACCCAGCTCTTAACATCCCTGTCAAATTAACATGGCAGAGCATCAGTCTGCAGCTACCTGTTCTCAGACCTTGTATGTATTAAATCAGTACCGCCACCTCAAACTTGTGCTAGTATCAGCAGAGTTTTGTTGTTTTCCTCTTACTCTTCCTGCTTTTATTCCTCTCGGATCTTGTTTCTGTCTCTGAATCTTGCCCTCCAGGCAGTGTTGATGGCTTGTAAGTGAAAATTGACATCTTTTAAGAACTTCCAAATGAGCAAATACTGAGCTGGTATAACGTTTAATGCTGCAAGATGGAACGCCTGCTGCGAAATGACCAATTGCTCGATGTTCTTGCCTTCACTTTTTGTACAGTTAAAAGAGCATCAACTTTGGGGGGGGGGGAGATGTGCTTCTCACGGTTACTCAATTCAGCTATGAAGGAACAAGCACAATGCCACCAGTCAATATTGCAGTGCTGCCTGTGGACTTGCTGAGATCTTCTAATGCTTTTTGTAGAATTTTGCAATTTATTCCTGCTATGAGTTTAAAAGAAGTCTAGCATAATATGGGTGCACATGAAATTTGTCTGTTTGTTGGTGCGTTTTGTTCAACACTCAGAGGATCATTATAAGAAGCACTAATGGTTATTTGTTAATTGAGTGAAGTTCACAGGTTACAGTATGCCTAGTTACAGCATAAAAAATTGTAGCAAGTTATTAGAAACTGAAGATAACTCCCACCAGGGTAAGAGAGAAAGACAACTTGTCAGAACAATGAGGTTCAGAGCCTTTTTCATATTGAAATGATTAGATTTTTTTTTTCCACTTTATGTTGTGTTAGTACTTATACACGTGGTCCAGACGTGTGCCCACTTCATTGGTGCAAATGATGGTGTACAGCCTGTCGAGGGCTGGTCTTGGAGCACAATGATTTCCAATCTGAGGATACGGTCCCTTAAATTTGATTTAAGATGTCGTACATATCCCCAAATCTGATATCTTTGTAATTTCTGTGTTATTTAAGAGATTTGCAGGAAGCAAATGCCATTCACACTGATGCTTAGTGGCTTTATGAGCCATGTCTTTGAGGATACTAAGCCCTGGCACATGAGAAGTCCCAGTAACAGACCAGTTACCGGCCGTGTTCAACGTTTCTCTTAACTATCCTGATTAAAATATGCTGGAAACATATTTTTCTTGGAGTATAATTTAGCCCTTTCTGTTTTTTTGGTGCCGGATATCATGCTGGTTACCTGAAAGAGATGACATTTTTAGTGTGGTGACGGACAGAGGGAATACCAGTACTCTGAGGTTAGGAGGGTATTTCTGTCTTTACAGAAAGGTTAGCTCTGCTGTCTCCCTGCCTAAACTAGAGCTGGCAAGAATGTGAAGAGGCTCTCAAGGGGGAAAAAACCTGTTCCTGTAAGAAATACTGTTTTTTAAAGAAAAGCTATTTGAAGGATTTTGAACTTAAAAGTAATCTCTCCAACTACGGTAAAAGTTGTACAGACTGAAGACCCGCTGTCCTTTTGTGTTTCCTCCTCTGTTAAATCTTTTGAAGAAAGATGTGTGTGGGTGGTGTTGGGTTTTTTGTTGATTATTTTTTATTGTTTTTTTTTTTAATATCTCAAAAAGGCACCAATAATGCCTTGAAGTGGGACAACGAAGTAAGGGTTGATAAGGCACTGTTAATAATTCAAGTTTCGCTCTTTGTGGGTGCGTCCATTTGCTGAAACAACACTAACCATAATTTGTTTCTGAGTCTTTTGCTATGGCTTTGTATGAATAGATGTCAATAACCAAGTAACTCGCTGGGAAGCATAACTGCCACGCTTTGGAACAACGTGCTGAACTATCAGAAAGACGTTTCAGCTCCCACCGCCGTTGCTGTGGGAGCCAGGGAGCCTAACGAGATGCACAGGCTGTGTCAGTTACATGTTTTCTTGGGGAATTTCCAACAAAACAGTTGGTTACTCTCTACCCTCACTAGTTTATCAATGTCATTTTACTTTTAATATTATTGCTCTAGCCAGATTGTTTCCAGACTTAGTACTTGTCTCTTATTACGTGTTAAATCCGGCACCTTATGGTAAAAGGGTGGAAAACAGTTTTTCTTATCTAGGGAATCCTTACATTTAAAGCAAATTTAGGAAATAATTTTTGTGTATGGACCAAGAAACTAACACAGCTGCCTCTGAAAATTTGTGCCTTCTGACAGTCTTCTGTGTTCAGCCATCACTTATGTGTTTCTCTGACAAATGTGATCAACCTTTTGGCTGACCTTGCTCCTTACCAGAAAGGCACTGCCTTTTACACCCGCTATGGAAAACCTATATGGTCTGGTATCTCATGGTGTTAGCTATCAAACAAATTCTAGAAGATTGACAGGGGAAACAATCTATCTCCTGGGACTTCCGTGTTTGGCCTCCATTGTAGGTGACTCCAAAGCATAATCTGTATGATCTGAGCTTTGTGAATTCATGTCATACAGGAAAAGAAATAACTCATTTGTGCAAGCTATAATGTGGAAAATATGGGTTTTGTTTTGCTTGGGGGTTTTTTGTTTTCTTTTTTTTTAAACTAAAGAAGAACTTCTGATTACTTAAATTCTTGACCAGAGAATTACAAATTAACTTAGAAAAAGAGATTGTGTTCAAAGAAATAATAGTCTTAGAGTATACTTAGCATTAAAACTTTTTCCAGCTACAGTTTAACTTTAAGGCAGATTTCAGATCTTAGGACTGAAAAGTTAAGGGAAAAATCAGCAGCACTTTCTCTTAAAGAGCTGAACACTTCTTGCTGATCACTGTACCTTCACTTCAGGGTTTTCTGGTCAATTCACATGATGCTTCAGAGCATGCATGCATGCCCAAACTCCTTTTTTCTTTTGCTTCTGTGGCATCAGAGTCGCAGTTTTCTCATTAGAGTGAAAATGTAAATGAGATATCTCTGACCTTGAGGAGATCACACCTCCGCTGCGAAAGGAAGGGCTTCATAATGTCAGTCCTTCCACATGTGCCTTGTGAAGTTCTCTGAGTGTCTACAAAATTTTGCTATCATGTATCATACGTTTTATAGGTTTTACACTCAAAAAATCAATAAAGCATGTTTTGAACCTCGGAAAAAAAGTTCTTGAATTAAGCTGCTTCCCGGTGTTCTACAGTGTTGATTTCATGTGTCATTGTGCCTTATTTATATATTGCTAGTAGGTGAATACAATACGATCATCTACCCGAGGCACTTTGTGGGGTGTAACATTTTAATCAAAAGAATTATGAGACAGTTTCGACCACGTCAAGCTGTTTGCGTGTTGGTAGTGTCACCTAATTATGCCACTTCTCCCTGACCTGTGATGTAGTCTTTTATACAATTCACCTTTCTGTTTGGTAGCAGCAAATATCTTGATTTAATTTGAAGCTGGCTAAAATCTGAAGTCCCTGATTCATCTGTGTATTTGTGTCCTTCTAAAGGCAAACGACTCCACCTAACTCTCATACTTAGTTTGAGTGAGCAGTCTTAATCCATTACATTTAGTAAGCATGTTATAACTCATGTGAAGCTTAACACTATTACCCTAGACCAAGAAGTTATGGATGAGATTTTTTTTAAATCTATTTATTGTGAAACACTACTTGTAATGCTATCTTTTCACTTGTCAGCCTAATCGCTTTGTCATTCATGAATTTATAGCAATGGCAACTTTGCTCTGTATTTGATATGCAAAAGTGAACATAAACATTGTTCCTTGTTATTGCAAAGGTCATACTGGAGAAATTGGTTGTCACTCACGTGATTTTAGCTAAAGATATCTCCAAGCAGCTAAAGGAAAATGATGTATTTTTGTCAAGTCTTTAAAAGAATGCTTTCGTAAAAAGTTGCCCTTGCATAAGTGTTGGTTTTTAGAGAGCAATTATAATTATTTCATACTGTTCGAAGTGTCAGCCAGGAGTCAGTATGCTTCAGGGAAATAAGACCAACAAGTTCACAGTTTGGAGTGGTGGCATGCCTTAGCAAACTGCAGCACGCTAAATAGTTTCTGGCAAGATGAAAACACAAATTTTGTTACTTCTGAAGGTCATACCATATTATATGTATCAGAAATGCATATAAACAGTCATAAAATGCAAATTCCCTTCCTCCATTAAGTAAAATTTCCTATAATGTAACTCTAGTTGATTTTTTTTTTTTTTTTTTTTACTGAGCTTCTGCTGAAAGCAAGTCTGTAGGATTTATTTCTGGAGTAACTGAATTGGTGTCTATGCTGGAGTTATAATCTCAACTGTTTCCTTTTTTTTTTTAATTTAAAAATCAAAGGGTTCAGGCTTACACCACTTAGCTTCCCAGTTTGCATACTGATTTATAGCAGATAAAACATAATAACTCTTTTTATTTTTTTTTTCCATATAGAGGACTAAAAGGATTTTTTAATACCAAAATACAGTCCTTGTTTTGCTACTGAAATCTATTTTGTCATGATGGGTGGCTAAATGTTAAATTGTTGCAACAGCATGACATGAGACACTATTTTCATTATTAGATTAGCGATTCAGATTTACATGTGACAAATGGAAAAAAGATCAAATGTATTTGTGCTGTGTGCTGCATATATTGATGGACAAACGTTCACTGACATGTAGTACTTCATGGACCAGAAGGACCCAGTCCAGAATATCTTTTTTTTTTCATGCTAGTATTTTGTCTTTCACATTTGCAAACTTAAAGTTTCTGGAGAGTTCAATTCAGAGATTTCCTATAACCCCAGTGATATTTTTTTACTGACAATAAAAACTATTTTTCTCTCCCAGAAACCTAGTTCTTTCCCAACATATTTTAATCTCTTTCACAGAAACAAAAAAGTATGAAAATAACAGTTGCAGAGATCCTTGAAGAGAAAAATTGCATAACTTTAACTTACGGCTATGACTTTTTTGCCTGAAGATGTACGATATGATTTATGAACATTTTCTCTCTCCACAAAATGATTTTCAGCTGCCTGAATTCACATGACGTGGCAGTCAAATATTTTTTGATTTGATACTTGATTTTTCGAACAGTTCTGGCCTGCAGTGTTATTCATCAAGGTCATTGGAAGGTTTTCTGGACTATACAGCTGTCTTTTGTTAGGCTTTGCATTCAGAATTATTCACTTGATTAAATTAGAATTAAATACATTATTTAGAGTTTTCTTTCAAGCAATTCTGAGGTAAATCTTATTCTATTTTGTGCTAGTGTTTGTTTTGGCTTGTTATAAAAATCCCAATTAGCTTTTATTCTTTTATCAAAAGTTTGAAAGAAACCCAAGAATCTGCGAACATAACTGTTTTCCTCCATCAAGCGTGTTTTTATCTGTCTAAACCATGATTTATGACTGTTTATCTTCTGTAAGTCCAGATCTTGGGCTTTAAATTACTAATCTCTTTTCATTCTGCCCTCTGAATGAAAGAAGGTTCTCAAGCTTTCATGTAGGTTTTTTGTTTGAAGAGAACTGGAGAAATTCGGTTACTTAAAGCAAATTGTTACACTGCATATCTCCCAGTTCCTAAACAAAATATGTAGGTAATCGTATGCAAGAGTTAAAGAATGTAAATTGAAAAAAGCCAGGGTTTGTGTTCTGACCCAAGACTTCTCTTGAAGAACGAGCTGGCTCTGCGGCTTCTCGGGGAGTGGGGGAGAGGAGGGCACCTCAGTTTTCTTGCTTTGTAAGAAGCATAATGCAAGATGAAGGTGAACTTGTGTTAATGATTCTGTGGTGCTTAGTACTATAGTGTGAATTCCATAGAAATCTCTTATCTGATTAGGACTTTCTTCTTTTTTTTTTTAAAAAAAGTGAACTTTGCAGGAAGCTGCTTTCTTTAAACAGCTGTATTAAAGTCAGGCTCCTAATCTAAGTCATCTCTACAGACAATGGAGAACAGTAGACCCTTGAGCAGTCAATTCATCCTATCCAGAGATAAGGTGGGGTGAATCATCCTCTGGTTGTGCCTTTCTCCCTGGATTATTTGGGGGGGATATGGGAGGAGATGTCAGGGAAGGCATAGATCACTGTCTTCAGAGATGTAAAACTAAAAGCAAGAGCTCTTCAGCATTAGAGTAAGCAGTTGCAGCTTGATGATTTCAGTGCAATCTTTTCTTGTACCCATCACTCACAAATTTGATATGCAGGTAAGTTATAATACTAAGGATGTAGTGACTAGCATCATAATGTTTCTTCTTGGTTTTCTACTGCAGCTGTTATTGAATTACTGAATCTTTCCACCTCTGTTTCTGACTGCTGTCGGGGGGAGCAGCCTGCCTTCCGTGATTGATGGCAGATTTTCCCATCGCCGACTCCTTCTGATTTCATATTCCAGGCATGTCTACATCAAATTTTATTATGAAAGATTCTTACTTTGTGGTTTCATTATACAACTATTGCAAGAAGGAAGGACTAGAAGCATAAACATTTTTGTAACAAAGTAATATGTATATTTCCAGATTCATGTTCCGAAACACTCACTGTCTGAGAGAAAAATACGATGCTTCAAGCGGAAGAAAGCAGTCAGGGAATTATAAGTTAAGGCCCCTGAGAACCCAGCTGTGATCTCTGCCAGTACAAATAGGCAGTCAGAAAAATATCTGCCCCAAAGGGTTTTAGATTTATAGCTAAGACAGGCAAACTGCACATTAGGAAGTGGCGGAGGGGGAAAGTACAGAAAAACGTCTGAGCAGACATGACATGCCAGGGACAGAGCCAGCCAGAAGAACATGGTGGCACTTAGCCCCTTGTGCTGCTTGTCCCTGGGATGCCAAAAGCGTTTGCAGTGTGGCTGGCAGGGCCACTGGTTGCGACTTGATTCCCAGGTCCAGGCAGGCAGCACATATCACATCCCAAAGACTCTACTTCTCAAAGGGAAAAAATGTTGTGGGAAATGGACAACCTGAAACATGGGTACGTGGGCTGCGACCTACTTGTCTCCAGAATGGCTGGGTCCTGCAAACTCACATGCTGCAGCCTCTTAAAACTGGCGCTTAAGCAAATGGTGGGTGATGAACTGTATTGTCGTGCTGCGGTTTCTTACTATGTCTCATTTAAATGAAAGTACTTGCTGTTTATTGTACGTTTGGTTCTCCCACCTGCCTCCCTTTGTGTAAAAGCAATCCAGACGCTGCCCTACTCGTAGGGTTTGCCAGCTTTGCACACTCAACCTCCAGAGCTGTACTCAACCCAGGTTTTCATACAATCCATGCAGTTGGATCAGAAATTCCAGCAAAGCAACAGAAAACAAAGCAGAGTTGTGGAAATAAAGTAAAATAAAATGTGGCCTGGGATTTCTAAGGAGATTTAAAGGATAAACTTGACCAACTTTCCGTGAAATCTGGGTGGGATTTAGAGCTGTGGCTCCTTAAAACTCTTTTGAAAGTCAAAATTTAAAAGGAAAGAGCAAGAAATTTTAGAAACCAAGTGGTAAGGGTCTGTTTCACAGATGGCCCAACACACAGGGTGCAAGTCTGACCCTGTTAAAGATATCTGGCCTTTTGCCACCGGGCTCTAGGAGGGCTGGGGCTCAACCAAAGAGATTGAATATCCTGGCCTGTGTTAAAAGGCAAATGAAAAGCAGGGTTGGGAATGCTGTCATTGCCATGCTGTGCCCGATACCTTGGATTTTGATTTCTGTCATGTGCCCAGCTCTGGACAGCAAGCCATGTGAAACTCACTGACATAAATAAATAAAAGCAGGAAT
>NW_009600749.1:14571-22459 GCF_000690535.1 Cariama cristata
GTGCTCTCTGAGGTCTTGGGGATCCAAGAAGGACCGTGCAGAGCTACCGTAACCTTGCAGGAGAGAGAGGCTTGTGAAGAGAGCAGTGGGAGGACCGTAATGAAAGACTGAGCCTTGCAACGAATCTACGGTTGGGGTCTTTGACCCAGCCGTTGCTGTTGTTTTCACTTGCAGTGACCTTAGGGATATTAAATTCAATAACAGCTATTTTTGCTGAAATGATAAAAGTCCAATAATTTATTTTTGCTTTCTATACCGTGGGAAACAGAGTAGAGATGACTTAGATGTATTCGCTTCAAACATGTTAGTCCCAGCTTGTTTGCTGTCAGTAAACTGCATCCTCATTAAAGAAGAATGATGATAACTAAAATTTTAGTTGACCCTGCATTGCATTGTAAATAACAAATAAAAAGTATAGAGGAGCTTTGGCTATGATCTGAATGTTCTTTCTCTGAAGTTTTAAGTGTTATCACCTAATGATGGTGATTATAAAACCATGTGGATAAGTCAGAGGAAACGATATAATGGTACAAAAAAAAAGCTACGAAGCGCTGATCTACTTCTAATACAGAAGGAATGCAGTCTTCTACCTGTGAAACTGCCTTACACTTGCCAACCTCAGCAATTAAACTGCCATTTTCAGTGTGTGATAAAGATTTTGCTAACCTTAGCCAAAACAGTAATTTCTGCAGAAATTCAATGTTTCTTGTGTATGTTTGTTATTTTTTGATATTTCATTCTATTTTTTTTTTTAAAGTTTTCTAGCTTTCATGATTGTAATTTTTTCCTACCCAAACAGACTTTTACCCTTGATTTCACTTCACACTTTCAAGAGCATAATAACTTGACTTTACCTAATCCTTCATGATGTTGGTTGACCAGGTGGACCATTGGGAATAGCTAGAATCTGGTCATTGTCTTTATCTGTTAAGCAGCAGCTTGTACAGAACTGTATGGAACAGCCTCATGATAATATAGTATGTCTGATTTAGGAAAACTTGCAAGGTTGTATGTATTAAGTCTGTTAATTGTGTGTCTCTGAGCATTGAGTCCTGCTGAGAAGCCCCAGAATGCTTACAGTATGGTTAGTAGAGTACTAATCTGTTATCCTGGGAGATCCGATCCTGTAAAGAAACACAATCTCTCAACTAAAGCCACATGCTGGATGTCTTTAGCATGAATTGCCTGTGTTGTTTCACTGAAGATGAGCAAATTTATGCGAGCACTGTTATGCTCCTAATAAACCAGCAGCTTTTACAGCAGGCTCTTAGGTTACGACCATAGACATGAGCTTGTTCTACTGCAGAACATCTGGTAGGTGGACTCTTTATGGTGAGAGACTGCCTTTATACTTTACTCCTGCAACCTGCTTGCAGTAATTATGACAACCCCTGAAATTTAAAGAAGTCATGATTAAGGTTTTATACATAAAAAGAAAATTTGTTCTTGTTCTACTCTTACATACTCTCTGCTTTGCAGCCCATAGGAATCATATTCCAAGCTCTCCTAAAGAACAAGGCTGAAATTTTTCACTCCTTAAAGAAAAGGAAGTGAAATTCTTATGCAGCAATCTGGTTTAAATAATTGAGACTTTTAATGCATAAATCGATTTGTTCCTTAGTCTTGTGATACAGCTATCACACGGCATTTAGAAACAGGCCTTTAATGGTCTATTATGCCTCAATGCTCCTAAACACTGAATGAGAACGGAATCAATCCATTGACCTGAAATTTGGAGCTTCTGTACACCTATAACTGGACACATCCTAAATGAGATGACCTCATACATTTACAAGGTTTATTTTTGGAGCTGAATTCACAGCTCATTTGTTTACCACTCAAAGAAAAGGGGAGGGGGAAATAATCTAGCTTTTCTTCTTTGTTTAAAGGAATCCTGGCTTGGTGACCAAGATGCATGTGGATGTCTTCCCAAATAGCAGTATTCAGGCATTGAGGTGTGACTGCCAGAATAATAGCGTTCCTCTGAATAAACCACTTGAATTTATTCTGTTTTAGGGTGATAAAATACCCATATTCATTTACTTGGTTTCAATTTGTATGACTTAGTGTCTCTCTTCCATTGCCAATCAGCAAAGTGTGCAAATAATGATATCAGTGCATGAAATTAGCCCTGACCAAGGAGAACAGTGGACAGTTTGTTATATAAATAGTCAGACTGATTCCTTCCTTCCTAATTTTTTTTTCAGTTCCTTTTAAAATGAAATTCTGTGAAGTATTAAACACACAGGGCTTATTCACTTGTTTGTGTTGGGTGAGTGAATTCGGTGCTTGTGGGAGATGCCAGATGGGCTGCATGGGAGACAGAAGGTCTCTGTCTCTCCACCAAGCAGCAGCAGCGTGTGCTTCCCAAATTAGGCTGCTGAAGTGCCTTAAACCTGACCCATAGGTAAGAGACTAGTTTTAATACCCCTTCAATCCATAGCATTTGTGACATTGAGAAAGCTTTAATGCCCCGAGTACTCTATTTCTTCCTGGCATGCTACTGCTCCGTATGTATGCTGAGATACTCCTCAGCTTCAACCATTCTTTGAGACAAACATACTCTGCCCTCCAGGAAACATACGTGACTGATCATGCTGCTTGGGCTGCTGAAAAAAACAGAAGGGAAAAAAATATAATTCACTTCCCTTTCAACCATGGGTGGTTGAAAACAACATACATAAGACTTAGAGTTTCTGACAGCTTTTTCTGTTCAGAGTGCTTTTACTGGGAAGCAAACAGATTAATATCGTAAGTGCGTTCTGTTGTAACCGGGTGCGGTAGGAAAGCAAAAGTCCATATTCATTTAAAACTGGACTTTCACCTTAGCTTAATAAAAACTTTCCAAAAAAGAATATTCTTAATGATAGGGTTCTTTGTGGACTATACAGGGTCATGGTAATAGCTGCTCTCACTTCAAGCTGTCCGCTGGTTTAACTTGTTGTCCGATTGTCATCAAGAGAGCTTAATGAATGTCGGTAAGACGAGAGCTACACTGTATCTTCTTGAAAAACATACGCATAAGTGTGTGCAGTCATTCTGTTTTGATGTTGCGTATTTTGTGCAGTCGTTTCACAAAGCTTAGCATAGCGGATTTGGTGTTTGATGCTGAGATTCGCTAAATTCAGCTTGAGAATGAAGTGCCAGCAGGAACATTTCTCAGGTTCTGCTTTGTGGTGCTCTTCATAAAGTTTTTTAAGTTTGAAGGAAGATGATTAATTTGGATATTTGGGTGGGAGACAAAAGCGACAAGGGAAACAGCATTGCATGGGAAGACTGGAGGGGGGCTTGCTTTCAGACAGAACAGAACTTGTAATTACGTATTGTTTTATCTGTTTCACAGTATACGACTTTCTGAACAATTACAATAGCACATTAATCATTGCAGTATTACAGTCCAAACCAAAATTAACAGCTTTTCTTTCTGGAATATGCCTTCTTAGTCAGATAAATCCTTATATAAACCAGCTACTGGATTGTTTACTAGAATACCGAAAGGGTCAGTCTGTGTATATGTAGGAAGTTAGCTGAGTTTGCAGCAAATTCTTCGTTAATTCATACAAAGATTTTTTAATTTTTTTTTAGCTACAGCTAGTCAGAAAATGCCAGTGTTCTTTATGGGAACATCTGAGATAAATATATGAACTACCACATTCGCCATCTCTACTTTCTTCCTGCTTGTAAAAGGTTAATACCAAAATCCAAATGCACGTTTCTGTCATCCAAAAAGTTTCAGGGAGTACTATCACCCAAACATGAAACCAAATGTAAAAGTTTTAACCAAAATAAAATTTTCGTTTTGGAATGGAAGTTCTTACTAAAACTAATTTGTTTCCTGTTTCCAAAACGTATCAGCCAACTGGAGCTCCTTAGCAGACCTTTAAAATGGTAAAAGTTGTGTGATTATTGGATTTTTATTAAGCAGAAGTTGTTTTGAGGAAAAATAAGTCTCTACTTCTTTCCTTGTTTTTAATGGTTTAACTTCCTGGCATGTCATATGTTTTTAGTTAGACTGGCATGTAGCTCTCCCTTACTAAATCAGGGCTATGCCCGATGGCTATATCCATCACTCGATAGAGATGGAGCCGCTGGCAAGATTTTGATTGCAGTGTCCCTTCACCCAAATTGGTCCCTTCACTGATACGCTTCAAATTCACCCCAAGGAAATGATGCTAGCCTCGGATGAGAGAGTTTAAACATGTTTTTACTGCTTGTTTGTTACTGGTGGTTGAGGAAGGGGGAGGTGAGGAATCAGGGCAATAGCTTGTTGCTGTTGTTCTGTTAAGGTGGTTAAGAAGAGCAAAGAATTAGACTTTTTTTTTTATTGGATGTTAGCAGAAAGATGTGTTTAAGCCAAGTCTCTGTGCCAAAGACAGATGTTTTCCCCCTGCTTTAATACTCGGGGGGGAAAAAAACCCAGAAATCCATACATTTTATCTCTTTCCTTTTAAATTTTTCTCCCACGGCAAAGTAAATTTCCTATCAGTCTTGAACAGGCAACTTCAGTGTCACAGATAAGACCTTTGAGTGCTGCCAAAAAATATAGGACATGGAGATGCATGGTGGACAACAGAATAGCATATCACAGCTTTAACAGGAGGAGGAGAAGCTTGCTCCACTGGTGTGTTATTAAAGGTCATTTCCATTGTGAACCTGGATCCAGTGAATAAATGTGGAGCAGAGAAAAATCTGAGAAGAAAATTGCTAATATAACCAGGACTGAGTTTCTCTCTCCTGTATCTTTTCTTTTACATACCCTCAGTTGTATTCAAGCACATGGTTTCCTTCAGTTTCAATCACCATATACAGAATTTGGTGATAACATTTTAAGCATTTCACATCTTTTTTTGTGCCACTGTGCAATGCAACAAAACTCAGGCCTTCATACTGTAAGGAATGGAGCATCTCCATCTGGCATTTATATGTTATCTTCTGCAAACTTTTGCTTGTCCAGTGAGTATAGAAATTGAATTGGATTCAGAAGGGGTTACTCCTTTGCAGCCCACTGTGAATATTTTAGGTTTAAATTTTTTTTTGGTATTCAGTGCACAAGCCCATGTGAAATTACAGAAGTAAACCAACATAGTGACTGTCCTCTGAATACAGAGATTTAAAATAAGCTTTTAGACCCAGGTGGCTCAGCCAGCAGAATTTAAGCAATGGTGACGTCTTACTCAGACTGTTAGATCAATGTCTCATACTAATGAAATTACTTTGTTGCTGTTCAAAATGTTGTGAGGGTGAATCGTTACTTCATTGCTGTTCAAAATGTTGTGAGGGTGAATCTTAAAAATCAATCTGTCTTTACACATGAAGCAGACAGTGTTAAACAGTCATCCTTCCTGCTGCTTAGTTTGGTGCTTCAGTTCGTTGTGTTAATTATTGTTTCAGTCTTGTTAATTATTATTTCAGTCTTGCAAGGTCCTGTCAATCTGTTTGTCTTTACACAAGAAGCAGTGTTAAACAGTCATCCTTCCTGCTGCTTAGTTTGGTGCTTCAGTTCGTTGTGTTAATTATTGTTTCAGTCTTGTTAATTATTATTTCAGTCTTGCAAGGTCCTGAAATTGGTGTTGGTTTGGTTACACAGAGTAAAAGAAGGGAGGCAAAGAATGAGCACTGAGATGGTCTTCCACTCCTATCCCCAGAGCAGAAAAGAAATTTAAAAATTAAAGGCTGTGAGGGAACAAGAGTGAGTAGGCAGGAACGGAGAAGTGAGTGGGCACGTTTGGAAGGAAGCAGCAGCGCGGCTGCATCTCGGGGCTGCTTGGGACAGGACCCGTGTAGGTGCAGCTCAGAGCAATCACCATGGGGCAGAGCCGGTCCGAGACACGCGTCCCATCTCCTCCCTCACTGCCAGCTCTGAGCCAAGAGCAATGAGAGTAAACCACTGGCTCAGAGGGCTTTCCGAGAGGTGGAGATGTAACTCTTCTCTCATCTTGCTTACATCAGCATCGGTATTTCTGTCGGTGCAGATTTATTGGATGTGCAAGGCAATTTTCCCCATGCATTAGTACACAAGAAGCTGTAGATGAAGTACCTGGGGAGCATGTCTTTCCTCCGGAGCTGAGAGCTGGGAAGAGACAGTGCCACGAAGTGTGATGTGAGGGGAGCATGGCTATGTGGGCACAGCACTGCATGGCCCCTCCGGGCTGTAAATGAGGTCAGCATTCAGTCAGTTGGCAGGTGAGCCTGCAGAAAAAACTCCTTTATTCTCTTGGGGCGAAGTGGATGCCTGTAACGACCTTTGCTCACAAGTGCGCTGCAAGGATTAACTGCTTTGATGTGCGTGAAGTGCTTTGGAGACGAAAATGACTGTGTAAAACCTAAGGTTGTTGATGATGACAATGCTAGTTTAGAAGATGTTTTTTGGTTGCCCATTATCTCTTTCAGAATCAAACAAAAACCTGAGAGAAATTAGAGAATTCTTTGCTTGAGATAATGGACTAGTTTTGCTTTATTGTTCTGTCAGGTTTTACCCTTCAACATAGGTGTACTATAACTCTTAACTAGAAGTACCACAACATCTGGCATCTATTATTTACTCAGTTCCCACTAGATGTCTTTGTAATAGCTTCTGAGGATAATGTTTCTCCCAAACTGTGGATGCTATCAGTATACACAAAATTGAGTCCTCAACCCTTCAGATTCTTGCAATAGCGGTCCTTTTGAATGCAGTGAGCTTGTAGGTGGGAGATGGGAATTTAATAGCAGAAAATTAGATTTCTAATTTTTATGTGGTGTTAATTGACTTAGCTGGGGCAATGCCAAATACATATGGATAAAAAAAAAAATGCTCTGTTACAATTTCATTACTTTTACCAGACCATTAAACACATCCTTTCCTTCTTTGTAGTTTGAAATCCTGCCATCTCTCCAAAATCTTAGACCTGTAAATTCAGTTTAGAGAAGTTGAAGCAGGATGTCAAAAATCACTCTTCACTGCAAAAGGAATTCAGAGGAAAGAAGCAGGAGGAGAAGAAAACGTTAACTATTTTTAATTGGAGATGACACGGCAAGGCTGTGAGCTACCCCCCAGTGATGCGGGAGAGAAGTTGTAGGTGTTTGTGGCTGGTTTGAAGTGGTGCTGGCAGGAGAGCAGAGCTTGAGACCAGCACCTGGAGAAAACAAATGTGTAAGCAAGTTGTGCATCTCCTACTGATTTCCTAGGGGAGAAAAGGATGGGATTATCACAAAAGTTCTCTTGCATCGTTTCAGAGTTTACTTCGGTTGAAAGATAACACAATTTTGTACTGGTCTTTGGAATAAGCTGTTAAACCCTATGGGAGCCCTATCGACTTCCACAAATGCTGTGGATGGCATGAAAACAGTCAGTATTTGGGGGCTTTTTGGCCATTTTAGCGTTGGTAGGTTTTTTTGTTTGTGTTTGTTAAACATCCCTGCAACTTTGAGCAGTGTACTTCAACTATCTGCATCTCCTTTCTCTAATCTTTCTTGCAGAGTTAGGACAGAGGAAGTTTAGTGAGTGCTTGATACTGTGCTAATGAAATCATAAGCATACCTACTCATGTTAGTTGAACTGGATTTTTTTTGGCCTTAAAAATTGATGTTTTAAAATATTTTAAATGTGCTTGATAATAATCCTACTAAACATCCCATCATTGTGTAAAATAGATCCACAAATTCTTTTCTACTCCACCAAATTTCTTCAAGTTTTAATTTACTAAACCATCAGAACGAATATAGTAGCTCTTATATTTTGAGGAATCAAAGAAATCCTCAGACTTCAATACTTTAACACACTTCACTTAATTCAACTTATAGTGACATCTGTGTATTTACATCTGAGGAAATATATTTTAAAGGTTTGAGGAACAGCTTAAAGTTGCGTGTTGTGCTTTGTGTGGTGTTTGTTTTTTTTTTTTAAAGC